>NC_061490.1:27070984-27240984 GCF_022539355.2 Hippoglossus stenolepis
GTGAGGCCCCTGAGGTCAGCGTGGCCCCTGAGGTCGTGCGTGGCCCTGAGGTCCGTGTGTGGCCCTGAGGTCAGCGCCCCTGAGGTCAGTGTGTGGCCCTGAGGTCAGTGTGGCCTGAGGTCAGCGTGGCCCCTGAGGTCAGTGTGAGGCCCCTGAGGTCAGTGTGAGGCCCCTGAGGTCAGCGTGGCCCCTGAGGTCAGCGTGGCCCCTGAGGTCAGCGTGGTGCGAAGGGGGAAATGGAAGCAGAATGTGGAGGCTCTGCTGAGGCTGCTGGTCAGAGCAGGGCCATGAATCTGCAGATCTAGTGGACTCTGGTTCATCTGCAGCACAAGGACCACGGATGTTAGCCGTTAGCTAGCCGTTAGCTAGCCGTTAGCTAGCTAACCCCCTAACCCTCTCTAATTGTTGGTTTTTCTTTACTTCCTGTAGAACCTGCAGCCGTGTATGATATCCAGCTGGTGGCGTTTAATGGCAACGGCGACAGTCCAGCCAACCGGCGCCTCGTGTCTCTGAACGAGGGAGGAAACACAGCAGCAGGTAGGCCCTGACCCGGGAACTCTGCCCCCTGCCCCCTCCCCTGCCCCTGACCTCTGACCTCTGACCTCTGACCCTGACCCCTGACCTCTATTGAACTAGTGTGATTTGTGTGTGTGTGTCTCAGCTGGTCCGACCTGTAACTGTGATCAGTCCGATGGATCTGTCTCCACTCTGCTGGTCGGGGTCCACAGTGGCCTCGCCTGCATCCTCTGCTGCATCATCTTCATCCTGCTGGGATACAGACGCAGGTAACACCTTCATCCTCTTCATCACCTTTATCTTCGTCATCTTCGTCATCTTCATCATCTTCATAATTTTTCTATTTTCAGTTTGTTCTGTAGGAAGGCAGCGAGCTGGGATGCTCCGCCCACCCTGAATGATGTCAGAGATCCTAAAGGTCACATACCTGAAAACATTGAGCTCAGCCAGGTAACACACACACACACACACACACACACACACACACACACACACACACACACACACATCGGGGGGGGTTCTGTCCTGACGTCTCCTTTGCCTCGTTGATCACCACATGTTTCATATCTTGGTAAATATGAGTTTGAATTCTTCATCGAGCTCCATGAGCGTCTGTTGATCTGCTGCAGAAAAACACATCACACAGGTTTTTGTCTTTCAGGGACATTGTGTACAGTCAATTATTCTGGGCTTATTAATGCTGGTTTATTGAAGCCTGGTTTATTAAAGCCTGGTTTATTGAAGCCGGGTTTATTAAAGCCTGGTTTATTGAAGCCTGGTTTATTAAAGCCTGGTTTATTAAAGCCTGGTTTATTAAAGCCTGGCTTATTGAAGCCTGGCTTATTAACGCTGGTTTATTGAAGCCTGGTTTATTGAAGCCTGGTTTATTAAAGCCTGGTTTATTAAAGCCTGGCTTATTGAAGCCTGGTTTATTAAAGCCTGGTTTATTAAAGCCTGGTTTATTGAAGCCTGGTTTATTAAAGCCTGGTTTATTAAAGCCTGGCTTATTGAAGCCTGGTTTATTAAAGCCTGGTTTATTAAAGCCTGGTTTATTAAAGCCTGGTTTATTAAAGCCTGGCTTATTGAAGCCTGGCTATTAAAGCTGGTTTATTAAAGCCTGGTTTATTAAAGCCTGGTTTATTAAAGCCTGGTTTATTGAAGCCTGGCTTATTGAAGCCTGGTTTATTAAAGCCTGGTTTATTAAAGCCTGGTTTATTAAAGCCTGGATAGAACCAGCCTTGATTAGACCTGAATGTGTGTTGGTGGAACGCTTAAGCATCAAGTGCAAGTTGAAGCTAATTCAAGCTGAACCTTTTCCTTTAAGCCAGGATGAGTTAAGCTACTTTGATGGTTCACCCCCTCTGACCTCATGAATGACATCATTCACATTTCCTCCAATCAGATAATCACTTTGATCTATTCATGTGTTTTCATTTGTTTGTCATCACGGTCGTCATGGTCACGGCTTTTATCCTGTTAATTTTGACCCGTCTACTCTTCCCACAGAGATGTGACTCCGCCCCTCCTCCAGTGATGGTCATGGTTGAAGCAACATCCCCCTTTCAGCCAATCCCAGGCACTAGATAACCTCCCCCCCACCTCCCCCACCCCAGCCTGGGGTCGGCTCCTCTGCTTCTGACAGCCTTACAACCCCCGACCCATTATAATGACACACTGAGATTGATGAAGATGAAGATTATGATGAAGATGATGATGATGTCACAGGGATGAAAACGCAGATGTTCAGATGAAGAATTTATTCTTCACACTGAAACCAAAGCTTTTTTTACATAGCTCATGTGAATGATTCCCGTGTGACATCACTTGCTGATGTTTGCTGTTGCTGAAACCAAAACCTTTTTTCTTAGGTTCATTTTAATTTAGTCACCGTCAGTGCCGAGTGTCCTGAGACAATGAGGCCTTCAGCCGGTCTGACCAGAGCCGGGTCGTCAGCCGAGGGCGTCGCCGCGGTGCGTCCTTCTGAGGCCCATAGCCAAAGGGATTTATTATGACTCTGGTCAGCAGGCGTCTGAGGAGGACGTCAACTGTCCTCCGCTTTAGCTTGTTAGTGTTTCTCACCTCAGGTCAGAACGCAGAGGAAGCCGTCGGTCTGCTGCCCCCCCGCTTCTCCACCAAACTACCTCCAAAGAGAGCGACCTCAGACTGGAAACGCCCCGAGTCTCCTGCTGCTGGTCACCTCCCTGAAACCAAAATGCCACTTTGTCATTGAACCTGACGTTACCCCGACGTGACCCCGACTCCCTTAGACTCTGAATGTTGCTTGTCTGACCCCGCCCCTCGCTCCTCAGCCCTATGACTTTGTTTTGACACTTCCTGTTGGACTAAAGCTACTTCCTTTGATGTTTTATTTACCACTTCCTGTCACCTGCCTGCAGGTGTGTGCAGCCTCGTCAGCCGTGTTAAACCTGACCTCTGACTTCTTTATAACTTTTCTCTCGACGAACACGTCGCAGCTTCTGAAGTTTCAGCCAAAATGTAAAATTTTAACTTGGAAATTTAAAGGCGAGCTGATTGATGCCCAAAGATAAAAAGTTTTTACTGTTCAAACTGTTGTTTCAGAGTCGAAAAACAAACTGAACCAAAACACATTTTATATATTTCTGTGAATTTTCAGTATTTTTTATATTGTGCTTCGTGTGTCAGGATCCGTTTACAAACGGTCAAAACCAAAAGAGTGAAAGAAACGCCTCGACCAAACGATCTATAATTATTGATTATTAGAACCAGAGTCTGTGAGTTCTGGTTATGGTCGAATGTCTTTACAGCTTCTGTCTCTGTTGCTGACAGTGACCCCACGACGTCTTGCCCCTGGGACCCAGTGACCCAATGAGGCTGTGAACTCACGACGCGGAGACTTTCAGATCTGTAGAAACATGTTGACGTCTCAGACACTTTGATGAAATGTCATTCAGTTGCCATGGTTGCCATCAAACCACAGTTGCATCAAGTCTCACTAAGTCAAATTCTTGTCGTCGAGTCCAATGTTGTCTCACAGTCGTGTCCTCTGTCCTCAGGGTCAAAGGTCGAGGGTCACTGTCAGCTCAGAGTCCAACAACAGAAAATGTTTTATAAAAATGTTTATTTTTCCAGAACTTTATTCTTTCAGTTCAGATTTTTCTGTGAAGAGGAAATTCTGCCAAAATGAAAACAAGAATTTTGGATGATAATTACTGAAAATATTCTAATTATTACATGTTTTTCCTGTTTTCAATATGAACTTTTTCTTGTAGTTGAATGAAAGTGTGAAAATGTTTCTAGAATTTGATAAAAGTTGTTTTCAGCTGAAGGTCGAGCAACTGATCAACCACACGTTTGTTATCATGATGTTATGACGTGATAATGACGTTAAATTTAGTAATTATCACAATGACGTCATCATCACGTTATTTTACAAAGGTTAGCGTTAGAAAAACCGAGGCTGCTTAGTGAATGAAGCTAGAACCAATGAGAAAAGTGATGCTTTAATTTACTGATTTCTTTTCTCGAAAACATTTTATTTTTAATGTGTCAAAAAAAACTAAAACATCCCAAAGCTTTAATGTGATTTTAAACAGATTTACACCAAATAGATTTACAAACATTTACAAATGTTAAATTACATAAAATTCTGATGAAATAATTTGTTTTTTTTATTGTCACTGATTCACATTATTTTCTGATGATGAAGATGATGAAGACTATTTGTGAATATTTGTCGACACATGAAACCAAATAAAACTGATGTAGAAACAGAAACTTTGTTCTTTATTTCTTCTGTTGATCTGTCACAGAATTATTGATATGTGACAGTTGATGACGGTCACATGACTCAGTCGGTCTGGAAGCTGCAGCCAATCAGAGCAAAGTAAATGGCTGTTGTGTAAAAAGGTTTATATTTTCAATAAATATTATTGATTAATGGAGTAAGAATCAGTGATTGATTGATCACTTGTCACAAAAAATAAAAAAAGTAATCTGACCAAAACAATTACAACTAAAATCGGACTTATAAATTTCTGCGTCATCTATCTCTCCTCCGATTGGTTCATGTTGGTGGAGGCCTATCCTCTGATTGGTCGGCAGTCGGCTGCGTGGTTGTTCACTGGCGTGTCGTGCTCCTTGCTGTGAGGACGCTGTCTGGCAGACAGTCGGTCTGGAGATCGTGGCAAGGCACCGGCAGCGCTCGTTGTCCGGCGGAAGCAGACGGCGAGGTCGGCCCTGAAGGACGGTGTGTAGAAGCCGTAGATGACGGGGTCACAGCAGGTGTTCAAGTTCCCAAATACAAAGAGGGCGTGGTGGACATACTCAGGAGTGACACGCAGCATTTCAGGCTGGAACCAATACCAGATCCCCAGCAGGTAGTACGGCGTCCAGCACACGACGAAGGACAGAACTATGACCACCGTCATCTTCAGAGTCTTCATCCGAGCTTTCGGGATGATGTCAGTGCCGCTGCGACGCAGGTACGATTCACCTGCTGAGAAGGGAATCCATCAGTGATGTCATCAGGGATGTCGTACCGTTATAGTGTGTTTCAGGTGCGTTACCTTTGTCCCTCATGTGCTGCTGGTGAATGTGCAGCAGTATCCGGCTGTAACAGCAGCTCATGACCAGCAGGGGAACAACGTATAGCGTGGTGAAGTGAAACATGTTGTAAAGTGTCTCCTGCCAACGGCGACTGAAGCTGCCGTGAGACGCACACTGAGTGAAGTCTACACCGTCTACCATGATGGTCCTGAAGATAAAGAGCTGGAGACAGGGTCAAAGACAGGTTAGAGAGAGAGAGACCCCTCACTCTGTTTTTCCAGATGGATCATTTAGACGGTTCTGAGATGAAGCTCATCAGAGTGTGAACTGTTTTTTTATTGGCCCCATGTACAATCCTCCACTGGAGGTCACCCGTTTGTCCACAGGGGGGTTTGTACAGGGACCAACAGCCCCTCCGTCCACCTCCACACCTTCACCCCGCCTGAGAGCGTACGTTTAGAACCTTCACACTGATGTTATAGAGTCCTTCTCTTCACAGACTCTCAAACTGTCATCTGAGGACATTATTCTAGTCCTGCCACTGTCCCACAGCCGGAGACACGGCCATGGAAGGACTAACTCGTATTCACGTCAAGTCAAGAAATCTTTATTAACCTGCAGCTCATAGCATCTTAGCATTGTTAGCATTCCTTATAGAAACCAAGTGGCACAGTTAGCAGAGCTAACAGCAGGGGGTGCTTCACTTTTAATCAGAACATTCCTGAAGAGATTTCATGTTCAGGGTTTAAAGCCGGAGCTGCTGCTGTGACTCGTTACCTGTATGGAACACGGCAAACACGCCAAACACACCAATCACAAAAAACCCGTCAAACACAAGAAACACATCAAGATATCTACCTGTGGTGATGCGAGCAGCAGGCTGAGGCTCCAGGCCATCAGAACCATTCGCCGATTCCTACGGTGAGCGCTCAGAGCATCCAGCGGGTGCAGGATAGCGTGCTGGCGGTCGAGGCTGATGACAACGAGGATGAAGGCAGAGGCGTGCATGGCAAACAGCTTCAGGAAGCAAAGGAGTTTACAGAGCACGTCTCCTCCATACCACTGCACCGTCCTGTTCCACACTGCGTCCAGAGGCATCACCACGAACGTCATCATCAGGTCAGCCGATGCTAGGCTCAGCATCAGCGGCCGCAAGTGAGATGCCAGCCGCCGGCCACGGCCACACCACACGCTGGCCAATAGGGCCAGGTTACTGCAGGCCGCAAACAGGAAGAGGACCAAGGTGGCGCCGACACGGAACTGAGCAGCCCGAGTGAAACTGGGAGTGTCCCAGTCTGAGAGGGGGCGGGGCTGAGAGATGTTGGTAGGGGGTGGGGCTACATAGCTGCTGGGTGGAGACAGGGACGACCCCAGAATGGACCAGTCACCTGACATCCTGCAGAAAAGGAGGAGTTTAGACTGAGGTTTGATGATGGGACGGTTCTGATGAACAGAAAACGTGTTTTTCATTCGAAATGTACTGAACTTTGTGTTGTTGTTTGTGTTGTGAACACGTTGATTAAATCATTTATTTTCAACATTCGATTTTACAAACAGACGGAACTGTCTCTGCGTTAAGATTTCCTGTATTTGCTTACGTCTTCTAAAGTTTACAGATACGGACAAAACAGAGAAACTGACTGGAAACCATGGGGGGGGCTGTGTAGCCAACAGTTTAAGTGCGATGACCACAGGACACAAGGGAGACACTTGGTGCAACCTTTAGAAGATAAACTTTATGAGTTGATCGGAAACTACAGGATTAATACGAAGAAACTTGAGCTTAGACAAGGGGAACTTTATCACAACTCTGTGCTGCCCTCTAGAGGATGTATTATTAACAGCCAAGACCCTGTAAAGGACGGAAGTATGTGGACAGTGACGGTCACGTCGTTTGACACAGAATGTTTTCATATGTCAAGGCAGAATAAATGAAACACTGAAATAATCGCCCCCTGCACACTGCCCTGTGACCCCCAGGGGGTCCTGACCCGCAGGTTGAGAACCATGCCAGTTTATATGCTGTGCTCTAATTGGACGTCTGTCAACGTCAGTTGTTATTGTGCTGATTAAAGATCAGAGATAAGACTGTGGAAATAATGAGGTGTTCCCATGGCAACTGATCCACACAGCTGCTGTCATACTGTGTGTGTAGGATCAGTGTGTGTGTGTGTGTGTGTGTGTGTGTGTGTGTGTGTGTTTTCATGATGTGACCTTCCACCCCTCCTACAGATCTGACCTCACCTCCTTAACCTCAGTCTTGAATCTCAGACCTGGTCTCTGTCAGACAAGTGTTCTTACCTGAACGTGTTCACCTCAGGTCACAGTCTCATGTTCTCTCTTCACTCCAACACAACAGCAGCAAAGAACAGAACTACCGTCTGATCCAGATCGGTTCACGATCCTGTTCACAGCAGCCAAACACTGACACTGAGGAGGTGCTGCAGGGGGTGGGGACTGGGGGAGGCGGAGATACGACGGGGAGGGGTTACAGTGATGTGGATCAGACTCTGATGTGGATCAGGTTTCTGTCAGTTTAGAATGAGGAAATCCTTGATGTCAAGTGAAATTCCAAAGCTATGAGGTAAAACAACTCTGAAAGACTCCATCATATCAGCATGTGTGGTTTGTAAGTGATATGTGGACAGCGAGGACAACTCAAGCTTCTCTGACTGTGACAGGACATTTTATTGACCAGGCATATTCCTTCTTGAAGCACTACATGTAGCTGTACAGCACACAACAGACAATGGGCCTCATTTACTAACAGTGCATACGCTCAAATCTGTGCTTAAACCGTGCATACGAACGTTTGACGCACGAATCAGGGATTCATCAATATGTTCGTACCTAACGTTGTACTTCCTCAGACCATGCGGACGCACAAATGATGAAGGACAGATTGTCCTGAAAAATGAATTTAAATAAAAATAGTAGATAGACAGCAATAATTGAATTTACTAATGTATTGACCAAATGTATTAAATAACTATGAAATTGACGCCTTTTCATCCTCATCATCTCTATAAAAACCTACTGAATTCCTATTAATGTTCCTGGATGAACGGGGCGGCGCTTCTTCTGCAACAATGAAGTTAAAACACTGCGTTAAGTTGTAATCTGCAGGAGGAACTCTTCTGTCTGCAGGAGAGTGTGTGTGTGGGTGTGTGTGAGTGTGTGTGTCTGCTCGTCTCTTTCCCTCTTGTGCGCGTCACATTACGTCTTGTGTTGTGTAGCAGGTTTAAACACGTGTCTCATAAACTCTAGAGAATCAAACAAACACAAAGTGAACATCAGTCCTGTACGTGTCCTGATAACTTGTTATCAGTGTTTATTGTTAAAATGTAAACTGAGCGCAAGTCAGAGGGGGGGGTGAGGAGGAGGAGTCACACTCCGACAGAGACACAGGACGACCGGTCCTTTAATGTGCGTCTGTCCTGATCCTGGAGCAGCGGTGTTATAATCATTCAGCGGAGTCCACGTCCACGTCGCCATGCATCTAAGAGACATGTCCACAGCTCTAGAGCTCAGCTCTGTGCAGGACACAGCGTTCAGTGCCTCCGTTATTGCAGCCAGGATTAATTATTTTACAAAGTGAAAATAAAGGGAAATCTAACTTTCCCCCAAACACTACCATTGTTAAGTGTTCTTTACAAAGTGTGATTCTTTATGTAAAAACATTAGTTGCTGTTTAGATAAGACAAGGATAAGGAAATCTTTATAAACAGAGTTAATTGTGTTGTGTTATGACATGTTGTGTTGCATTGTGTTGTGTTGTGTTGTGACATGTTGTGTTGTGTTGCACCATGTGAGTCTGTTTAATGGTTCGATTCCCTATCGTCTGCTCTGATTCGTGGCACAATTGAATTAAACAACATTAATAAATCTGATTGAGTGATTGAGTGATTGACTGATGACAGGGGAGGTGCTGTGGCAGGACGGGGCCTTCTGATTGGCTGAAGATCTCTTACATCCACAGTCTGAACCTGAGCGTTCCACACCTTCTTCCTTGTTCCTGTTTCACATCGTATCATCGCAGTGTCGACTCGTCCTGGTGCTGGCCGCTGTTCGGACGAGGAAACCGTTCGTACGCTCAGGTACTGATGTCATTTTATGTGTTACATTATCTCAAATACTGATGATAAAATTTGGTTCTGTTTTTGAGAATATTCTATATTATGTCATATTTGTTATTGTTTTATGTTTGTAATGTTACTTGATGTATGTTTCTCTATGTCATTGTGTTGTCTGTTGTTACGTCCTGTTTTACGTTATGTTGTGTATTATGTGTGGTTGTTAAACTGGTGTTATGGGCTATGAAGCGACGCTCAGTGATTGGCTGCAGGAGAACGCTCTGACGACTGTCGGCCTCATGTTGATCCAAGTGAAAAGATTTGTATGTAAATGTTTTTTTCTCCTTGCCAACAGAAATTTTAGGTTCGTAGTGAGAGCAGCTGTGTCTAGGGGGCGCTAACGGGACTTAAGTGCGTCTCTCTCCAGGTGCTTCAGTGCGGGGTCGACCTGTGTCGAGAGTTTGGAAGGTCCCTTTGAAAGGATCCAATCAGCTTCCTGATCCTACCGACGGTCTGGACCACAGAGACCCCCACCAACATCACCATGACAACCAGGGAATGGAACAGATGTGACTGTTGATGATCTAAAAAAACCAATAACTTCATTAAATCCTTAGTTTGTTAGAAAATGTTTCTTAAATATTAAAAAAAATATGTATCATGATGAATTATTTACTTTGCCTGCTCCACCTTTAATTTACACGTTCAGATCAATAAATAATAGAAAATAAAAATTGTTTTTATTTAAATTTCTGCATAAAGTTAATCAACATGACACTGATCAAACTCACAAAACTTTAAATTCTAGATTCTGAGCACGTGAATATTTTTTACAATAAAGGTTTGAATATTTCATCATCTAAAAATAATGAATTTTAAGTTACGACAAACAATGAATCAAAATCAAATTATATACGGAAACAACTTTTGATATCTATATATTTAATTAAATTCATATTTTGATGCTAATAATCATATTTTGAGTTCAGTATTTTTTTCTCTGTCACTTCAGGAGATTTAGTTTCAACAATAAAACTTTAGTCTAGTTATACTAAATAGACATTGGTGGTTGTGCATTATGCATTTGCACAGAGAATGAAGGAGTTAAATGTCGCATCCTGTTGCTTGTGTGGTGCTTTGATTATGCTGAAGTTGTTATGTGGTCACTCCAGGTCATCAAACATGTTTCATCTTGTGCAAATTGGACAATGTATAGTTAAATTACTGGAACTTCCTGTTTCACTGTTATATGGCCCCGGGCTGACGAAGGAAAACGTACGATTAGCACAACCTTTCATGTCGAGGTTGTTTGTTTGCACTGTTGATGTGATTCATTCTTTAGGTTTTGCTAGAGCTGCTTCGTTGAAATTGTTAAGGGGGAACTATTGAGCCATTTTGCCACAACCGTATTCGACGCCACACCACAGACACGCCCTCTGAGAGCACAGCTTTTCATCACCAAGGAGACTAGATTGCAATAACCAAATCAGAAGTGGATCCGACCAATCCTCCAGGAGGAGCTGGCCAAGACACGATTCATGTGAATCACCAAAAATGACCTCTTAATCCAAAAATGGCTAGACCCGGAATATGGGTCCTTGCAGTGGTTGCTGCCTGGGCCCCAATAAGCCAGCTGATCACAGGGCACCTGAGTGTGAGGATGGCTTGAGCCTCAGTCCACAGGTAATGTTCATAGGCAGATGATGACCATCGGCCCATAGCCTCGAGCATTGAGACGGGAGCTTTGGATGCTGCCATTGTCGCTGCTCCTAGCAGAAGGAATGAGTTGAGTAGTGCTCTGGCTTAGGCCCACAGGATTAGCAAAGGAGGTGAAGGGCAAACCAGGCTCAGGCGCAGGTTTCGCCTGACCCTTGAATGTGCGAGTAATGTGGGAGTGGGAGATTGAAAGGGAGATGAAAGTCATTGCCTTGACGATTCTCTCTCTCTCTCTTGAGGCCATTTAACATTAGATGAACAGATGGGTTTTCCAGCAGGCTGTTGGCAGATGGATTCAAACAGCGCAGATGTAATTGTATGCCAACAATAAGTCCTTTAATGGAAGATGGCTGCATTTGCGGTACTCGAAACAGTGGACTATATATAAAGGCACATATGATGGGAATATGTATGACTTTATTGCGGCAGAGAGCATATATGTTTGCAGTGTTGTGAAATATCTATATATAGCAGCAGGCATGTCTCTAAAATAATCAACTAAGCAGATCAATAGTTTTTTAAAAACATGACTGAGGGATGTACTGTTCAGGCATTAGCCATCGTTGTCTATTTAGCAGAGGTTTCAGTCTAGCACGGTTTGAATGAATGGGGGTTAGGGTGGATGGTGATGCCTCTGTGCACAGTTGGCAGAACTTTCTGCAAGGATTTGACTCCTTAGATTAGGAGATAGCAGCAGCAGCAGGAGGAGAGAATGGAACTCCGGTGGAAACTGGGACTGCATTTCCCAGCAGGAATGTGATGCCCACGATGGTCGCTGGAGTGACGTCATCGATCTGCGGCGTGGCTGCGGCATGGGCTGAGGAGGAAGAGGAGACGCCTTAGCTTGGAAAGAATAAACTTGTTGAGGGTACTGAACTGGACTCCAGGGCTTGGATTCTGGAATTCATGCTGGATAAGGCTGACTGGAAGGGTTGTCCGCTAGGTGTGCATAGTCATTACAACCAAATATCTGCTGGTTGGGCTTAATGCGAATGTTTTACATTAACAATGCAAAGGTTCCTGATGCGAAGCTCCATTTGGAGCCGTGATATTATTCTTAAACAAAGCTTCCATGAGCCATGGCACTGGCCATTCAATGACGCTGGGAGAATTAAGTCGATCGATGCGATTGTTAGGTTAATTTCACCCGGATATCGGAAACATATCCTGGAGATGTTGAACTGGCTTCATGGTACAGGCCCTGGGTGAGTACGGGTTCGTCCCCTGACGAAGTGAGGAAGTTGAGGAAATTTAGCAAGGTGATTGGCCAGTGTTAGCATTTTAGCTGCTAGCTCACCAGCTGCAAAGGCCTTAAAACAGACGTAGCTTTAGGGCTTTTTACACTAATCAAACTAACCAAGTTTGCAATGTCGCAGTTTTTCTTATTCTAAACAATAATTGAATAAATAATTGAAATAATAACAAAATGTAAAGTTTGTTTTGACATTTCTTTGAATATGTCTTTATTCTGTAGTTTAGTCAAACTGCCACCAGGGGGCTCTAGTTTGATGTATTGATGATGAGAATGCAAATGTTTGTAATAAACTGATGAAGCTCAGGGGAAATAACGTCCACAGTGAAGAGATTGATTTCTTCTTATTTTATTAAAAGCTTTATTTAAAAAGATCTCAGTAAAAACAATACAAATGATTCAAGTACTTTTTAAATAAATTCAAACCACAGTGTTATACAAAAGTATAAAAGTAGCAGCAGTGCCTTCTGCTGTTCAATCCAAGAATTAAAGAAAACAAGTCATTAGAACAAAAATAATGTAAAAACATAAATATATAAATAGAAAAATCTGTTCAATTTAACGTTTAAATGTTAAATATGATAAATATATTAATATATAACAGCTTATATGTTTTGTCAGAATCAGTTTCTTTTATGAAGTTTTATGAAACTGCAGCAGATTAAATCTCATATGACGATGACATGATAAAGAAATCATAAATAATGTAAAGAATTCTGTCTGAAGCGTCAGTCGACTGAAAAGACAACAATCAATCAGCTGTTAACAGAAGGTGTGTTATCTGCATAGTGCTGCCACCTGCTGGCTCCAACACTGAACACACCGCAGGGATTTACGCACAGAGTCAAAGTCTGATGGAGAAGAGGAGGAGGAGGAAGGACACACTGCAGAGTCCTGGTGTGATCCGCCCTTAAAACACACACGCACACACACACACACACACACACACACACACACACACACACACACACATTCAGTTAGTGTTGTATGTGAACGGATCTTAACACTGAACACGTCCACACAAAGATACAAAACTGACAGCGACCTCACACAGATCTCCTATGTGTTATCAATCAATCAATCAATCGATCAATCAATCAAATAATCAATCAATCAATTAATCTCTTTCCTCATTTTTCTTTTTATTTCTTCCACCTACTTTTCTTTTGTTCATCAGTCATCTTCCTGATTCTCTATTCTCTTTTTTTTCTTTTTTCTGCCCTCTCTGTTTTTCTTCCCCTCTCTTCTGTCATCCGGTGAGACTGATGCTGTATGAATCAGCCAATCAGGGCTCAGATACTGACCAGGTGTTGCAGCAGGTCGTGGTTCAGCGTGACGACTCGACACAGAGCGTCGACATCGGGAGAGAGAGAGACGAGCTGCTCCGCACATGTCTGATACTGAGAGAGTCTGTCGAGGAGCTGGGAGCCCTGAGAACCAATCACATTCATCAATTATCAATCACATTCATCAATCACCAATCACATTCATCAATCATCAATCACATTCTCAATCATCATCATTCATCATTCAATCATTCATAATCATACAATCATTCACAATCAATCATTCATCATCATAATCACATCACAATCTCAATCATCATAATCACTACAACACCACCATCACATCAATCATTATTCATCAATAAACAAATCAATTCTCAATCATCAATCACTTCAAAAATCATTCATCAATCAATCATTCATAATCATCAATAAACCCATTCATCAATCATCAATCACATTCATCAATTATCAATCACATTCATCAATCACCAATCACATTCATCAATCATCAATCACATTCATCAATCATCAATCACATTTATCAATCATCAATCACATTCATCAATCACCAATCACATTCATCAATCACCAATCACATTCATCAATCACATTCATCAATCACCACATTCATCATCCAACAATCACCAATACATTCATCAATCATCAATCATTCATATCCACAATACCAATCATTCATCACAATCACATTCATCAATCACCAATACATTCATCAATCATCAATACATTCATCAATCATCACATTCATCATCATCATAATCCCAATCAACTATAATAATCATAATCACATCCAACTCATCAATTCAATCATTCATCATCCCAATCCATTCATCAATCATCAATCATATCAATAAAATTAATCATCAATCACATTTACAATCATCAAATTCATCTATCAATCACATTCATCAATCAATAATACAACCACATTCATCATCACCAATCATATCAATCATCAATCATCTCAATCATCAACAACAATCATCTTATCAATCATCAATCATTTATAATCAAAACATTCATCAATCACCAATATTTCATAAATCACATCAATCATCAATCATTCATCAATCAATTATCCAATCACCAATTATAATCATCAATCACACACACCAATCACAATCACATTCTCATCAATCATTCCCCAAATCCAATCACATTCATCAATCATCAATCATAATCACCATCAATCATCAAATATCATCAATCACAATCAACATAATATATAAATCCCACCACACAATCAATCATTCATCAATACCAATCACATTCATCAATCATATCAAACAATCATTCATCAATCACCATCTACAATCATCAATCATTCATCAATCACATTCATCAATCACCAATCACATTCATCAATCACCAATCACATTCATCAATCACATTCATCAATCATCAATCACATTCATCAATCACCAATCACATTCATCAATCACATTCATCAATCATCAATCACATTCATCAATCACATTCATCAATCACGTGGCTACATGTCTTTTTAAAGGTTCAGTGTGTAGAATTCAGTGACATCTAGTGGTGAAGTGTCATGTTGCAGCTGAGCATCAAGCTTTTCAGTTTCAAATGCCATTGATTCACCTGCATTAGCACAGATGTTATTAGGATATTATAGGTTTGTCACTTTAGTAACTGCAAACAATAGCATTGGTTTATTTAAGATCTCAACAATATTATTACAATGACGTCCCCGGCAAAACTTTTTGTCTTGTCTGTTTACATCGACGACTACTGATGATGTAACGGCTTCTTGAAGGGCTGTGCCAATTCGTAGGGGGACATTTCCACCACTACCCCTAGCAGCTTCGTTTCAAGGGACAAGATGTCTCTGAGGACACACACTGACTCTGAGGACATACACTGACTCTGAGGACACACTGTCTCTGAAGACATACACTGACTCTGAGGACACACACTGACTCTGAGGACACATTCTCTGAGGACACACTCTGACTGTGAGGACACACACTGACTCTGAGGACACACACTGAATCTGAGGACACACACACTGACTCTGAGGACACACACTGTCTCTGAGGACACACAAACTGACTCTGAGGACGAACACACTGACTTTGAGGACACACACTGACTCTGAGGACACATACACTGACTCTGAGGACACACTGTCTCTGAGGACACACAAGCTGACTCTGAGGACGAACACACTGACTCTGAGGACACACACTGTCTCTGAGGACACACACTGTCTCTGAGGATACACACTGACTCTGAGGACACACACTGTCTCTGAGGATACACACTGACTCTGAGGACGAACACACTGACTCTGAGGACAACCTGTCTCTGAGGATACACACTGACTCTGAGGACGAACACACTGACTGTGAGGACACACACTGACTCTGAGGATACACACTGACTCTGAGGACGAACACACTGACTGTGAGGACAGACACTGACTCTGAGGATACACACTGACTCTGAGGACGAACACACTGACTGTGAGGACACACACTGACTCTGAGGACACACACATTCTCTGAGGATACACACTGACTCTGAGGACGAACACACTGACTGTGAGGACACACACTGACTCTGAGGATACACACTGACTCTGAGGACGAACACACTGACTGTGAGGACACACACTGACTCTGAGGACACACACATTCTCTGAGGATACACACTGACTCTGAGGACGAACACACTGACTGTGAGGACAGACACTGACTCTGAGGACACACACTGACTCTGAGGACGAACACACTGACTCTGAGGACGAACACACTGACTGTGAGGACAGACACTGACTCTGAGGATACACACTGACTCTGAGGACGAACACACTGACTGTGAGGACACACACTGACTCTGAGGATACACACTGACTCTGAGGAGGAACACACTGACTGTGAGGACAGACACTGACTCTGAGGATACACACTGACTCTGAGGACGAACACACTGACTGTGAGGACAGACACTGACTCTGAGGATACACACTGACTCTGAGGAGGAACACACTGACTGTGAGGACACACACTGACTGTGAGGACAACCTGTCTCTGAGGACACACACATTCTCTGAGGATACACACTGACTCTGAGGACGAACACACTGACTGTGAGGACAGACACTGACTCTGAGGACACACACTGACTCTGAGGAGGAACACACTGACTCTGAGGACGAACACACTGACTGTGAGGACAGACACTGACTCTGAGGACATACACTGACTCTGAGGAGGAACACACTGACTGTGAGGACACACACTGACTCTGAGGACACACTGACTCTGAGAGGAACACACTGACTCTGAGACGAACACACTGACTGTGAGGACAGACACTGACTCTGAGGATACACACTGACTCTGAGGACGAACACACTGACTGTGAGGACACACACTGACTCTGAGGATACACACTGACTCTGAGGACGAACACACTGACTGTGAGGACAGACACTGACTCTGAGGACGAACACACTGACTCTGAGGACGAACACACTGACTGTGAGGACACACACTGACTCTGAGGATACACACTGACTCTGAGGAGGAACACACTGACTCTGAGGACACACACTGACTCTGAGGAGGAACACACTGACACCTGACTGAGAGCATTTGGTGTTTGGAAGTTTAAATCGACGTCTGGTTGGTTAAGTTAATCTCAGCCGCTAACTCACTCATGTCGGAGCAGTTCTTCGCTGAGAGCTCCCTCTGGACGACAAAGCTGAGAATCGACTCAGAAATTGGGGCAAAAACAGCTTAAATGGTACAGTGTTTAGTTAAAAGTGTTAAAAGTGTGTAGTTAAAGGCGTCAGTGTGTAGATGTGAAGTTCACCTGGTTCAGATCCATCACACGTTGGTGACAGGGCGGAGCCAGAAGATCTCTGGGGAAACTCTGCCACAAAAAAAAACCATGTGACCTGCAGAACACAATGCATGCTGGTCCTAACACAATGCATACTATATATGCATATATATGTGTGTGTGTGTGTGTGTGTGTGTGTGTGTGTGTGTGTGTGTGTGTGTGTGTGTGTGTGTGTGTGTGCGTGTGTGTGTGTGTGTGTGTGAAGCTATATAACCACTGGAAGTGTATTTGTTTGTCTCTTTGTTTCTGTTCTGTTATTTCATGTGTGTATTATTTAATGTTTCTAATGTGGTGATAAATAAAGAAGAAAAAGACGATGTGATGAATTTCATCTCCTGACAGTTCGTTACTATAGTTTACAATTTCTGCTGAAACAAAGTTCTCAGTCAACTTCATTGTTTATTGTTCTTGGTTCAAAGGAGGTTTTTAAAAACTTCTGTTTCATAGACGCTGTGAATTCGGTCATTGTTCTCGTCTCTGATGCTACGAGAAGTAAAAAGTGTCCGATTTGACTTCTGAGTTTTTAACTCCACCCCTGCAGCCGCAGAAGATGACGTCAGTCCAACAATGTTTTTAAAACTTGTGTATTTTTGAACAGAGTCTGGTGAAAAAGTTTTCTGTCTCACCGTCTCCTTGAGGATGCTGCTGAAGTCCATCAGCGCCACCTGCAGGTCATCAGCAATACTTCGCATTTCAGGGTCATTCAGTAACGCTCTACCTGCAACAAGCTCCGCCCACAACCCCAGGAAGAGGAGGATCAGGTACCCACAATGCACTGCAACAAGAAAAGGAGGGGTTTTACATTCACGTGTAAACTGTGGAAACACTGACATTGAATTAAATATGATGTTAAGAAATATTTCAACTTTTTCATCAACAAAGTCAATCATCTGAAATCTTTGATTTGATGAAGTTTCTCTCTTCATCAGATTCAACCTCATGGAATCAGATAAGACTCATAAACACAGGAGAAAAACTCAGGAAGTATAAAATATCCACAAGGAAGCTGGTTGGAGCCACATTTAATATCAATTTCTATAAATGATTCACCATCTGTCTCAAACATGCTAATGTAGTTATATTCTGTATAATATTAAAGTGTTCAGATGGGAAATCAGCTGAAGGTTTCCAGTAAATCAGATAAATTACAGTCGGACCAGTTTGAGTTCATCGTCTCTGAGATGGAAAAGATGCTTCGAGCAGATTAGTTCAAGTGTGAGATTCCTGAACGGGATCCTGACAAAAAACTAAAAGATATTGTTGTGGTTTAGAAAAAAACTTATTCTGATGGGACTGACTTGATGTTGGTTTGTGTTTTTGTTCGTTTTCGTAACTTTTGTGGTTTATTATTGTTGTGTCAAATATGATTTTTTTCTTTATTTGTCTTTTTGGTGCGTCCTTTTGTCGAGTATCAAATTTGCTTAATTGTTAATTTCTGGTTTTAACTTGAAGACGAGTTGCATCATGACAATCCAAATGAATAAATAAACAAATAAAGTAAAGATGCTGCCGCTAAGGTAGGAGGTTAAAACTCACTTCTCTGCAGATCTGATGGTCCTGGTCTGATGGTCCTGGTCTGATGGTCCTGGTCTGATGGTCCTGGTCTGATGGTCCTGGTCTGTTGGCTTCGTGTTGCAGATGCTGATATTTATCCTGGTTTCAGTGAAGGTGTGTTGTTGTGCTACGTCACTCTACATCACATCATCACTGATTTTTCACGTCTTTTGTTGAACTTCACGCTTCATGACGATGAATAGTTGACAAATCCCAGCTGCTGACACATAGCCTCACTCTTCACTTTAACGTTCAGACTCCTTCAAGAAAATGATCATGCTAATAATGATAGTAATAATGCTAATAATCACATTAATAACAATCTTTGTTTAAAAAACCTTTGTTTAACAACCGAAGATTTAAAGCTGCAATACTGATCTGGAAACAATTACTTTTATTAATTACAATTAATTTATTGAGGCAATAAATTATTGATGCATTAATGTGTTGTCATTTCCTGTTGCTCCAGGAAGGAAACTTTTCTGTGTCATTGTTTTCTTTGATAAAGTCAAACTTACTGGAAGCTTCAGTGACACACACACACACACACACACACACACACACACACACACACACACACACACACACACACACACACACACACACACACACACACACACACACAGATGGGTGTGTGCTGGAGCCAGTAACAACCTGATTTGATGATAACATTCTCAAATACAACAGAAGTTGTGTCATTTCATATTAACAGGCTCCAGGAGGGTGAAGTGTCATCTGATATCCTCTGGAGCTGCGTTCGCACGTGGATCACAGACGATATTGAGGTTCAAAACCAGTTGAATATGAATGTCAGGGCTTACGGACACTTGGATGAAGTCTCTGTCACTAGTTACTTCAATTGTATTTGATTTGGCTGCAACATTATTTACCCCTGAAACTCCGAAAGTGTTTTGTGGACTCAAACACTTCACCCCCCCTCCATCATAGCGGTAAGTAGATGATGATGGAATTTTCATTTTTAGGTGAACTATCTGTTTAAAGACTCTGCAGCTTGTCCTAAATGCTGCAGCACGTGTCCTGACAAGAACCAGGACCAGAGACCACATGTCTCCTGTGTTAGCTTCACTACACTGGCTTCCTGTTACATTTAGAATTTAAAACCCTCCTCCTCACCTACATTAATAATATGGCAGCATCAAACCTTAAAGAGCAAATAGTACCTTATCACCACTAGAGCCCTGAGCTCCCAGAATTCAGGCTGTCGTCCCTAAAGTCTCTAAAGCAGAGGAGGAGCCAGAGCTTCAGCATCAAGCTCCTCTCCTGTGGAATCATCTCAGCTTCAGTTCTGGAGGCAGACTCCCTCTGTACGTTGAAGATTCAAACCTTCCTTTAGGTTGAAGTTAGAACTGATTCAGGTTTGTCTTGGACCTGCTCTTAGTTCTGCTGCTGCAGGTCTAGAATGTTGGGGACACACTGAGTCAAAGTTAACGTGATGTACGTTTTACACAGGTCAGCTGGAACAATCACTGAAATCACTAAAAGCGTTCACGTTAGCATTAGTGTAAACGGAGTGAATTCTGCTGAGGTTGCTGCTGGTGCCTTAACATAACTGGCATGAAACATAGCTACCATTAGCTTCATGTTAGCTGACATATATGTTTATGGTCTATTTGACTCTAAATGATCATAATTTACTAAATGAACATCAGCTGTTTGAAGAAGACTTGAAACTAGAGACTGAGACATAAAGTGAGAAGTAGAGTCATTTTCTATAGAAACTACCAGTGGAGTCGCCCCCTGCTGGTCAGAGGGAGAACACAGGTTTCAGGCTCAGGAGTCAGTTTTTATAAACATTTTAAAAAATACTGACCTTTTATAAAAACATTAGAAACTAAAGAAACAACCTGAAAACTCTTCATCACTTATTTTAACATTAACATTCAGTTTCCTGCTGCTGATAATCAGTTTTGTTTTAACTGGATGTCTGCAATAATAATATTAATAATAGCTTGAATTTATATAGCGCCTTTAAAGAGACCCAAGGACGCTTTACATATGTCTGTGAGGACAGAACAGAAGAGAAAAGAAAGTAATTAGTACAAAACAGGATAGAAATAAACAGCAGGGTGGAGCATTAACTGAGGCCTTAGTGGTCGGGTGGTGCTTGAGGGTTTTTAGAAGTTGTCGACAGATGCAGCGCTGCGAAATTCGGCAGGGAGAGAGTCCCAGAGGGGGGGGGCTGCGACACAGAAGGTTCTGTCTCCAAAAGTTCGCAGTTTGGTGTCAGACCACGATTGGAGAGAAAACCTGAGTTCGAGGACAGCAGCCTTCTGAGCGGAGTTTAGGGTTGGAGGAGGTCAGTTAGATAAGGTGGGGCTCGGGCGTGGAGGGATTTATAGGTGAGTAGGAGGAGTTTGTACTTGATGTGGGCCTTGATCTGGAGCCAGTGGAGGTGAATGAGGGTCGGGGTGATGGGCGGCTTAGTGCGGGTGAGAACCCTGGCAGCAGAGTTCTGTACATATTGGAGCCGCTTCAGGATGTTGTCAGGTGCACCGGACAGGACTCCATTACATTCCAGGCGGGAGGTGATGAAGGCATGAGTGAGGGTTTCTGCAACGGAGTTGGGGAGTGAAGGAAGGAGTCCCGAGATGATTTTGAGGTGAAAGAAGGCGGATTTGGTGACGGATTTGATGTGGAATTGGAAGAAGAGGGTGGAGTCAAGAATGACACCCAGGCTGCGAACCTCGGGGGATGGGAAGATGGAGCAGGAGGAGATCTCCAGCCTTCAGGAGCAGAAAAGTTCTGAACAGTTTGTGTTGAGTTGAATCAGGTAAATCAGGTTTCACCATGAAACAGGAAGTTATTTTATTTTGTCTCAGCCTGAAGACGTCTACATGACAATATTCAGTCAGTCATAGCACCACCTATTGGACACAGGAGATGACATGATTTAATCATTGCTACTTGTAGCTTTAATTATTATAATTATTTTCAAGTCGACTACCAGACCCAGAATGCACTGCTGTAAGAAAGTTCTGATGCCAGAAAAGATCCAAGCGAACGTGACGATGTCAGCATGACGATGTGTGATCATTGCTCCACCCACCTGATGATGTCACATCCTCATCACACACAAGTGTTTTATGCAGTTTTTCAATAAATATCAACTACATTTTTTTTTCTTGTTCGAGATGTAAACGTTGATAGTTAATATTTTACAGAATCAAGTTTACGCTCCACAAATGAGGAAACATGGCGGCAGATTAAAACATGATCATGTGTTCTGATTAGAACCTCACTTCATCTGCGACAGATTATGAACACGTAACCTCGGGCGTGTTGTCCTGCTGTTAGTTTCAGTCTAAGCGGAGTGACTTCCTTCCGATGACTTCCTGCTGCTTCAGGCTCTGCTCAGAGGTCCCAGCATGCCGAGCGGCAGCAGCAGCAGTGTCAGGTGTGGTTGTGCTCGTTGCTCGGCGGAGGTGACCAGCAGCAGGTGAACTCTCTCCTGCTCTGAGATCATGTTTCTGGCATCCTGCAGCGCACTGACGGCGGCTGTGCTGGAGTTCAGGTCTCCGCTGGTGATCAGGTCAAACACACAGGCCTGGTAGTAAACATCTTGGGCAGGAAGCAGCGTAGCACAGTGGTCATGGGCGCTGACATCATCAGGCTGCGAGGAGTCCAGCGGCGGCAGCGGGCGCAGCGTGTTGAATCTTTGGGAGGGGGGGCAGCCCCACACACACAGCTGCAGGTCCTGGTCGGGGCCAAAGGCCTCCATGACGTCACGCGGCGACCGGATCGATAAGCCGAGCGACCGGCCGCTCTGACGCACCACCAGCAGCGTGCCAATGTGAGCCGCTCGGATCTCGACGTGTCGGCCAGCAATGCGAGTCCAGACAGTCAGGATGTGGTGACCTTGCAACTCGCCACTCGACACCGAGCCGTCAGCGAACGCCGCAGGGACGTTGTCCAGCTCGGCCTGGTAGAGCTGCTGACCAACACACTGACGCACATTTTTAAAGATGATGGTTATCTGTGAAGAGACAAGACGCAATAGTCAGAGACACTTCCTGTCAACCATCGTCAGAGTGACCATGCCCAGCAGTGATGTAACAGCGTGCAAGGTCACTGTAGCCCACAAAATCAAACACTGAAAACATTTGTTAATAAAGTTTCCTTCAACAAGATGACCACGTCCACGGCTGCGTTGAATTGCAGGATTAAAACCAGAACAGGAAATACTGCAGCACATGAGAAAGAGGTAACCTGTTCGTCCTGTGAACTCTGTGACTCACCTTTGTGAGCACCGTGCCATGTGAGCTCGCCCTCTTTGGCGAGCTGGTGGCCTGTATGTACAGGTATTCGTTATCCATGAGAGGCCACGCCCCCTGCATGGAACACGTCTGGAAGTCATCGTGGAAGGTTCTGATGTGTGGGTCTCCGAACACGCCACAGTGCAGGTACTCTGGTGTCCGACCTTCTCTGCTCAAGAAGCTCCTCTCGTAAAAGCAGGCATCTCCCGACAGCGTGCCCTGAGGGAGGGGGCGGGGCTGGGCTGTGGGCCCAACTCGGGTGCAGCGGTGCTGGATCAGGAGGTCCTCGATGCCCTGAACCGCAGAGTGGTACGCCAGGTCACCGCGACACGCCCGTGCCATCCGTTTTGTGCACATGCCGTAGGAGCGCAGGGCGCTGCAGTAACCGGTGTTCACCGCCTCCCTGCTCAGAGCTGCTCCATCTGGTCCACCACCTCTTCCAACGCCATCAATCCCGCCAACGCTGCCGCCACCGCCGCCGCCCAGGTCCAATGTCGCAGCCACAAAGTCAGAATTACATCTCAGGATGCGACAGGAAGCTGCAACTGCAGAGACAGGAAGAACATCAGAAAACGTTTCTGAAGACGCTGAGGTTCGGAGGCTTTTATTGTGAAGAGTCGTTAAACTTCCCCTTTGAGACGTCACCAGCTCGCAACACAGATATATATCATCAATTGTTGCCATGGATACAAGTCTTCAAGTATTTTAAAGAACAATACATTTTCTCTTTGTTTATAAATGTGAGCTGATGAATAACAAGCACCTGTTCTACGAGGTGAGTTACATCACATTACATTTCACTGAGCTGACGCTTTTATCCAAAGCGACTCACAATCAGTGCATCAACCATGAGGAACAAACCAGAACAACAAGAATCAAGAAAGTACAATTTCTTCAAGAAAGCCAAACTACAAAGTTGTATAAGTAAGTGACATGTAAGTGCTACTAAATTGTTAGTTTAAACTTTTATTCAAGGTATAGTCTGAAGAGGTGTGTTTTTAGTTTGGAGGACGATGTGTAGACTTTCTGTCCTGATGTCCATGTGGAGCTCGTTCCACCGTTTAGGAGCCAGGACAGGAAACAGTCTGATGTTGTTGAGTGTTTAGCTCGCAGTGAGGGAGCAACAAGCCGATTGGCTGATGCAGAGCGGAGTGAACGGGCGGGGGTGTAACGGTTGACCATGTCCTGGATGTAGACTGGACCCGATCCGTTCACAGCACGGTACCAAGTACTAGAGTTTTGAAACGGATGTGGGCAGCAACTGGTAACCAGTGAAGGGAGCAGAGTAAAGACCAGTTGAGCTGCTGCTTTCTGGATGAGCTGCAGAGGTCGGATGGCAGCAGCAGGCAGACCTGCCAGGAGGGGGGGGGGGGCAGTAGTCTAGGCGTGAGATGACCAGAACCTGCACCGCCCTCTGAGTGAGAAGGGGGCGTGTTCTCCTGATGTTGTACAGCATGTATCTACAGGAACGTGTTGTTACAGTAATGTTGGCAGTGAGGGAGAGATGACTGTCGAGTGTCACACCCAGGTTCCTAGCAGTCTGGGGGGGGGGGGCTAACACGGAGTTGTCAAAGGTAATAGTCAGGTCGTGGGTGGGAGAGTCTTTCCCTGGAAGGAAGGAAGTAGTTCAGTCTTGTCAAGGTTAATTTTCAGGTGGTGTGTGGACATCCACTGAGAGACGTCAGTCAGACAGAGATTCGTGTTGCTGCCTGTGTTTCAGATTGAGGGAAAGAGAGTTCAACATATCCAGGATCTGTTTATCCAGCTGAACTTATCCTAACAATCACAGTCAGGCCAAGTGGTCACATGACGCTGGGTATCAACTCGTTAAGTTATCTCAGGTTTCTTCATCAAGATCTGAGACAAGAAAGGGGCGGAGTTTACTACATATGACCAATCACAGACATGGACAGTTTGACTGACAGCAGAGCTGAGGATCAAACTGTTGAATAATAAAAATCAGAGGAGAACAACCATCCAGAATAAAAGACACAGTTCCAGCTGCTGAATGCAGGAAGAACAGCTGGTAAAACATCTGGGATTGAGTCAATATGTATAAGTAAGTGTGTGTGTGTGTGTGTGTGTGTGTGTGTGTGTGTGTGTGTGTGTGTGTGTGTGTGTGTGTGTGTGTGTGTGTGTGTGTGTGTGTGTGTGTGTGTGTGTTCGTACCTTCAGGTAAACTCAGCTGGACCAGCAGCAGACTCAGATGGATACAGAGTTTCCATGGTAACATGGCCCAAAGCTTCATTATCAGACTGAACCCAGAACAGGTTCGTAGACCAGCGCCGCCCTGCAGGACAGAGTGAGAACTTTTAATATTAACACTGATGCTCAGAATATTAGGAACAGAACCCAGGATCTGTTTATCCAGCTGAACTTAACCGAACAATCACAGTCAGGCTCAGTGGTCACATGACGCTGTAATGAGCTTTAGTTTGACACGCACTATCTGCACTGACTCTGAGGACACACACTGACTCTTAGGACACACTGACTCTGAGGACACACTGACTCTGAGGACACACTCTGACTCTGAGGACACACTGACTCTGAGGACACACTGACTCTGAGGACACACTCTGACTCTGAGGACACACTGACTCTGAGGACACACTCTGGCTCTGAGGACACACTCTGACTCTTAGGACACACTCTGACTCTGAGGACACACTCTGACTCTGAGGACACACTCTGACTCTGAGGACACACACTGATCTGAGGACACACTGACTCTGAGGACACACTGACTCTGAGGACACACTCTGGCTCTGAGGACACACTGACTCTGAGGACACACTCTGACTCTGAGGACACACTCTGACTCTTAGGACACACTCTGACTCTGAGGACACACTCTGACTCTGAGGACACACTGACTCTGAGGACACACTGATCTGAGGACACACTCTGACTCTTAGGACACACTCTGACTCTGAGGACACACTCTGACTCTGAGGACACACTCTGACTCTGAGGACACACACTGATCTGAGGACACACTGACTCTGAGGACACACTGACTCTGAGGACACACTCTGACTCTGAGGACACACTGACTCTGAGGACACACACTGACTCTGAGGACACACACTAATCTGAGGACACACTCTGACTCTGAGGACACACTCTGACTCTGAGGACACACTGACTCTGAGGACACACACTGACTCTGAGGACACACACTGATCTGAGGACACACTCTGACTCTGAGGACACACTCTGACTCTTAGGACACACTGACTCTGAGGACACACTCTGACTCTGAGGACACACTGACTCTGAGGACACACACTGTCTCTCAGGACAGACGCTGACTCTGAGGACCCACACTGACTCTGAGGACACACATGGACTCTGAGGACTACACTGACTCTGAGGACACACTCTGTCTCTCAGGACAGACGCTGACTCTGAGGACACACTCTGACTCTGAGGACACACACTGACTATGAGGACACACACGGACTCTGAGGACACACACTGACTCTGAGGACACACTCTGTCTCTGAGGACACACACAGACTCTGAGGACACACTCTGACTCTGAGGACCAACACTGATGTGAGGACACACTCTGACTCTGAGGACACACTGACTCTGAGGACACACACTGATCTGAGGACACATTCTGACTCTGAGGACACACTGACTCTGAGGACACACACTGTCTCTGAGGACAGACACTGACTCTGAGAACACACTCTGACTCTGAGGACACACACTGACTCTGAGGACACACACTGTCTCTCAGGACAGACGCTGACTCTGAGGACACACACTGACTCTGAGGACACACACGGACTCTGAGGACACACACTGACTCTGAGGACACACACGGACTCTGAGGACACACACTGACTCTGAGGACACACTCTGTCTCTGAGGACACACACTGACTCTGAGGACACACTGAGAACACACACTGACTCTGAGGACACACTCTGTCTCTGAGGACACACGCTGACTCTGAGGACACACTCTGACTCTGAGGACACACTCTGACTCTGAGGACACACATGGACTGTGAGGACACACACTCACTCTGAGGACACACACTGTCTCTGAGGACACACACTGACTCTGAGGACACACTCTGACTCTGAGGACACACACTGTCTCTGAGGACACACACTGACTCTGAGGACACACACTGTATCTGAGGACACTGTCTCTGAGGACACACACTTACTCTGAGGACACACTCTGACTCTGAGGACACACTCTGTCTCTGAGGACACACACTGACTCTGAGGACACACTCTAACTCTGAGGACACACACTGACTCTGAGGACACACTCTGTCTCTGAGGACACACTCTGACTCTGAGGACACACTGACTCTGAGACACACTGATCTGAGGACACACTCTGACTCTTAGGACACACTCTGACTCTGAGGACACACTCTGACTCTGAGGACACACTCTGACTCTGAGGACACACACTGATCTGAGGACACACTGACTCTGAGGACACACTGACTCTGAGGACACACTCTGACTCTGAGGACACACTGACTCTGAGGACACACACTGACTCTGAGGACACACACTAATCTGAGGACACACTCTGACTCTGAGGACACACTCTGACTCTGAGGACACACTGACTCTGAGGACACACTGACTCTGAGGACACACACTGATCTGAGGACACACTCTGACTCTGAGGACACACTCTGACTCTAGGGACACACTGACTCTGAGGACACACTCTGACTCTGAGGACACACTGACTCTGAGGACACACACTGTCTCTCAGGACAGACGCTGACTCTGAGGACCCACACTGACTCTGAGGACACATGGACTCTGAGGACTACACTGACTCTGAGGACACACTCTGTCTCTCAGGACAGACGCTGACTCTGAGGACACACTCTGACTCTGAGGACACACACTGACTATGAGGACACACACGGACTCTGAGGACACACACTGACTCTGAGGACACACTCTGTCTCTGAGGACACACACAGACTCTGAGGACACACTCTGTCTCTGAGGACACACTCTGACTCTGAGGACACACTCTGACTCTGAGGACACACTCTGTCTCTGAGGACACACTCTGACTCTGAGGACACACACTGACTCTGAGGACACACTCTGTCTCTGAGGACACACTCTGTCTCTGAGGACACACTCTGACTCTGAGGAGTCGGAGTCTCTGCAAACAGAGAGATTGAGATGTACTGGGTGAGTTAGAGGCTGAGATCCACTTCACCAACCAGACATTGATTTAAACTTCCCTTATCCTTCCCTTTAAGGAGAGTGTGCACCACACAACAGTGGAGAGTCACTGTGGTGAGTGTTCAAGTCCCAGAGGGGGGGGGGGGGCTGTCACAAGGTAAATCTGGAAACTATCTGTCCCCCAAATAAATATTTATTTCACAGGATGAAGCTACTTAAAGGATCAAAGTATTAAAGTATGTGAGGTTCTCCTCGCTAACACTCCCAGTACATCAGTATCAGTAAGTGAAGCAGATGCAGTCTGTGGTACTGGGAGCACTTTACGGGTCAGGCTGGTTCTGTTGGGCTCCAGCAGCTGACAGAGGTTCATCCTCTGAGGAGAATCTAGATCTTTCAGAAGCTCATCAGAGGAGCTCAAAGGATCTTGTGGGTCTCTGAAGACCCTGGTCCTCCTCAGAGACTCGAACAATCCACACCAGCTCCACAGATCCTCTAAGAACATGATGTCATGGTTCAAAGGAAGGGATGGGTCAGTGGGCGGAGCTTTATACTGTTTGATCTCTTATCTCCAACTTAACCTGGAGCAGGTCAGCTGCTCAGTGTAAGTTACCGTGGTGATTTACCTGATAACAAGTCAACGAGCTTCGTAGGACTGAAAACTCTGAATTAAACCTGAAGTTACCTGATGACCACAAAATTGTGTTGTTGACAGGTTTGTTTTGTTGACGTTTGGTAAAAACAAATACTGACGGACAAACGTTTCACTTCAAATGAATCTGACCTCTGGGATGGGGGAGGGGCTCCGTGTTGTGTGTTATATATATATGACAGCTATATTTAAACTTCTGTTGCCCCCAGACTCACACACACACACACACACACCAAATAAACTGTCACAGCAGCAGCCACATATATCAAAATACAATAAAATACAAGGTAAAAATACACAAAAGGGAAAATAAAATACACAAAGTGCTGTGGAAGATACGACAGGAAGTGGTGACACTGGTCTGTGTCTGGATCTAACAACAGGTGATAAATGAAGAAGAGACGGAGCAGGGGCTGATGGGAGATGGAGTTGAATCACTTGTGTGTGAAACCTGTAGAACGTCTCTTACCTGGTTCAGGATCAGAGTCCGTCCATGTCCTCCGTCAGTCCCACACGCTTCAGAACCTGCAGGGGACTCTTCAGTTCTGAAGTCCCACTCCAGGTTCTGGTCTTTGCCTCATGGTCGTTCACAGCTGACGACTGAGCTTCAGTTTCTAAATAAATCACCAACAACCAACAGCTGCAGACCCACACACACACACACACAGAGAGAGAGAGAGAAACACACACACACACAGAAAGAGAGAGACACACACACACACACACACACACACACACACACACACACACACACACACACACAGAGACACACACAGAGACACACACACAGACACACACCTGGTTCAGGTTCTGCTCGGTGCTCTGCAGCCACAGACCTGGGTTCAGGGTTCAGTTACATCTCCTGACACATTTCTGGTTTCACAACAGAAATAAACTTTCAGAATCAACAGGAAACTAAAAGCTGTAAAACTGTGGAACATGTGAGTTAATATGTATGTATACTTCAACATGTTCATGAGTTTAAAACAATGATAATATGCCCTGAAACTTGTTTTTAAAGATAAAAATAATAAAATATTATGATAATTAAAATCTTAGTATACAACTGTAGAATTCCTCCAGCAGTGACCTCAGTGAGATGTTGTGACCAACCTGGAGTCTGGAGCAGGAGCAGAACGGAGGGAAGCAGCGTTTTACAGGCGTCAGCTTTTTGTTCACATCTAATCCGCTGCCTCGGTCCTGCAGACAGTGGCGTCGTAGGGGGAGTGGGACTGACTCCCCAAAGGGGAGGGGGCCCTTAAAAAGCCTGAATGATAAAAAAATATATATATAATAATAATATTAATTTGATTTCTAAGAATTTATTGAAAATGAATGAAACTGGGTGAATAAATCGATTGATTGACTGAAATTTATATCCAAAAATAGTGGAGGCTTCCTGAGGTCACCTGTCTCACCCCAACAAACAAATGATTCAAGATTCAAGATTCAAGATTCAAGAGTTTATTGTCATATGCACAACGATAACATTAAGCAGTCGCTTGCAATGAAATGCTTGGGTCACAGGCTCTCTTATAACAATGCTCAATCAAAATTTAAAATTTAAAATAAAATATACATATCTAAATATATATATACACCTAAAGAAAAAGAAAAACAATAGTGCAAGTGTGTGCAATAGTGCAAATATGCAATGTGCAAATATGCTAAGGTGCAGAGTTATGACAGATTGGAGGAGTTTAAAAGTCTTATGTCCTGGGGGATGAAACTGTCTCTGAGTCTGGTGGGGGGGCCCGGATGCTGCGGTACCGTCGGCCAGACGGCAGCAGGCAGAACAGTTTGTGGTTCGGGTGATAGAGGTCTTTAATGATCCGGTTGGCCTTCTTCCTACACCGCTGGGTGTAGAGGTCCTCCATGGATGGTAGCTCCGTCCTGGTGATGTGCTGAGCAGACTGCACCACCCTCTGTAGAGCCTTACGGTTGAGGGCGGTGCAGCTGCCGTACCAGGCGGTGATGCAGCCAGTCAGGATGCTCTCTATGGTGCACCTGTAGAAGTTGCAGAGAATCCTGGCATCCATGTTGAGCCTCCGCAGCCTGCGGAGGAAGAAGAGCCGCTGTCTGGCCGTCTTCCTGATGGAGTCTGTGTGGTTGGTCCAGGTCAGGTCATCACTGATGTGGACCCCGAGGAACCTGAAGCTGCTGACTCGCTCCACCGTAGTCCCGTTGATGGAGAGGGGGGCGTGTTCTACTCCTTGTCTCTTCCTGTAGTCCACGATCAGCTCCTTTGTTTTGCTGACGTTGAGATGGAGGTTGTTGTCCTGGCACCAAGATGTCAGGGCTCTGACCTCCTCTCTGTAGGCCTTCTCATCGTCGCCGGTGATCAGGCCGATGACGGTCGTGTCATCAGCAAACTTAATGATGGTGTTGGAGCTGTGGGTGGCCACGCTCCCACAAATGGTTTAGTCCTTGCCGCACACTTCTTCTGTGAACATAATGGAAGTCAGTGAGTGACTGACTAGTGGAGAAGTGGTGTTCAATATGTCAGGAAAGAAAAGAAATAAAGGAAAGAGAAAGAAAGCAAACAGGGCAGACAACTGTTGACAGATTTCTTTCCACAGAAAGGTGAGTCCATCATTAACACACTTTATTTCACCGGCTCACTGGCTGACTGTGTCGCAGGTTCCCAGTGTCTGATGTTCATATAGCCGAGGGTTTAATTCTCCTTTTACTGAGAGCACATAGTAAAATAACAACTGAACAACGTGGACTCGAACCTGGACGACGTGTCCGTTTACTTTTCTACATCTAGTCAAGTCTCGCTCAAAAACAACAAACCACTTCCGTTGGTGACCCTTCACAATATAAGTCCCATACAGATACACTGCTTATGATGACCGGAAACACAAATTCACTGACCAACCTTTCACAATAAGGCAACTAAATAAAATAGCTTACATTCACACTGGATGACCATACGGAGGGATTATCTTAAAAATGGCCATAAATGTGTGTGTGTAAGAGAGAGCGAGAGAGCGACTAACTTTTAATATAACTTCAACCTTTGAGAGGTTTCTTGTGTGATCAGGGTTCGGGAGATTTCATTATTACTTACACTAAATTGCGTATGTACTGTTCATTAGTAACTACCCTAAGAAACACTACAGATTAATTTGTACAGTTGACTGACACAAATGCATGAGGGACATCATGAATCGAGAGAGGAAGGGGGCCCTCAGAGACTGCTTTTGTATAGGGCCCAGAATCTTGTGCTACGCCCCTGCCTGCAGATGTAATAATTCAGTGTCAGGGATCCTTAAACTACTGGAGGGTAGTTCAAGTACTGACTGACGATTGTAAAATAGTTTGGCTGACCTAGATTGAGTTTTGCGTGCTAAAACGTCATTACTATCACAAGCTAGCGTAGCAACGGCCACCGTCATCTTGAAGACTTTCCATTGACAATGAAAACATCTGACACTGTTGTCGTAGACATGTTTAAGATCAACCCAGAGGATTTCTTAAAAACTAAATAAGTGACAACAAGCTGGATCCAAATACCTGATGCTGACTGAGCCGCAGTGTCATCAGTCAGGCAGCAGGAGGCAGCGCTGACAACTGTTTCTCATCAGTTTCCAAGTTTCTCACTTGGCCCCTCCCATACCACCTGGTCCCTCCCCATCTCAATGTGGCCCCTCCCCATCTCACTATACTTTTCACAGAAAAAAAACTTACTGTTACGAAATATTCCAGGAAAAAGTTCCAGGAAAAGGTTCCAGGAAATATTACACAAAAAAGTTCCAGGAAAAGGTTCCAGGAAATATTACACAAAAATGTTCCAGGAAAAGGGTTCCAGGAAAAAGTTTGAGGAAATATTTCCAGGCTTTTCCTGGTCGCAGGTCTAATGTGTCGTCATGTCAGATGAGGATCTGTCTCCACGACGACAATCAAAAAGCAGCAACATGTTCACTCAGAGACTTAAACTTTAAAAAATTACTTTTGATTTGGACATTTAGTGAAAGTTATCAAAGTAGAAGTATATAACACATTGGATCTCAGATGTTCACCAACAGAGGTGCAAACATCGCCTCCTTGAGGAAACATGACCACAGTGCGACAGCGAATATGTTTCAAGAACATTTCTGAATCAACACTGATGCTTAACGACTAAAATGTGTTTGTTTCTTGAACTTGGCCGAGAGGTCACGACCAAACATGACTCGACGGTAAATCCAGAAAAATTGTCTCCAGACAGGAAGTGACGTGTGACCTCTGCTGCAGAGGTCATGTGATCATGTTTACATCACTTGACACGTCGTCAGCTCTGATCACCACAAACTCTCTTCACATCTTCGTCTGTGTCTTCTTCGTGTGTCAGCACTTCTTCACCAGAGGTTTGTTTTAGTTTCTTCATGTTTGTGTCCCGTGTTAGAAGCTCCCTCCCCACCCCCACTCAGTGAATCAGTGGAGGATCCTCTGCTGTGTTCACACTGCTCCTGGATCTAGACTTTATACAGGAGCTCAGGAGGAGGAAGACAAACTGAGTCTGATCCTCCAGAGAAGATCCAGAGAACTGAGGAGCTCAGTCTGAAGCAGCTTAAGAGACTTTCTTCTAGTGAGAAAATCTAGAGAACTTCATATCACTGTGACCTCTGATCTTTAACCTTGATCACCCAAATCTAATCATGTCATTCGTCAGTCAAACTAAACATTTGAACCAAATTTAAATTCCTTCAAGCATTCATGTTCATAAGAATGAGATGTTGTGACAGACTCTAGCCACTAGGTGTCACCAGAACTGAGAAGCAACATTTGTCAGTATATTAGTTAAATTTGTATTCAAGTCAAGATTGCATATTAAAATACACAGACATTTTTTTTTGTGTGTGTGATGTCAGTTTATTATTGATCAGCTGATCAAAACAGGAAGATACTGATTGGACGGTTGGAAAAAACACAAAAGACATCAGGTGGTTTCTTGGTAAAGGTTCTTATCCTGAGCCAATCAGGTTGCTGCGGCGAGGAGCGAGGTGCCGATGCTTCGGCAGGTGTAACTGTAGCGATTTTTTAAAGGTTGTTGTGAAAAAAAAGACCATAATAAATTGAAATGATATTGAACTAAGATATTACAATTATTTTCGTCATTTTTTAATTAATTGAGAAAATACTACATTTGTGGGTCTCTCCCAGCTTGCCGGGGATTCGCAAGAGATTCTGGGAAATTCTCACAGCCCTCGGCTTGATGTGTGGGTCTAAAAAATCCCTGTTTAGAGGGCTGTAGCGCCCGAACACCTGCCCCTCCCCCTCATCCCAACAAGTATCGGCATGAGACACCTTCGGTTCGTACTCTGCGTTCATTTCGTCTGTATTTGTTCACGTCTTATGAAGTTTACAGATCGGGACGACACAGTGGAAAAAGAGAGTGACACTGGAAACCATGGGGGGCAGTGTAGCCACAGTTAAGGAAAGTTGACCATAGCACACGAAGAAGAAAGCAACGTTTACATCATTTGAAACAGACGTATACTTTTTACATGACGCCACACACACACACACACACAGACTCAAACAAACTACAGTTAAAGTGGATTCAGAGAAGCTCAGGGTCCGTGTGTGTGTGTGTGTGTGTGTGTGTCTGTGTGTGTTTCAGTCCGTCTGCTGCTCTCAGACATGAATGTGCATCAGAACTTGTTTACGATGAGACTTGAAGTCTTCAGGCACCGTGTCTGAAACGACAACAACACAAAATAATCATAACAACACAATAAGTCACACAATCACAACAACACGTCAGAGTAAAGATGCCTCTGACACATGAACCTCTCGGGGCGTGTTCAGGGTCAGAGGTCGTACCGTTGCATCTGTAGCGCAGGTTGGACCAGATGATGTTTTCCTGGGAGAAGCAGAAGACGCCGAGTCTGCCTCCTCTCATCGTGGTGTCGATCACGACGCCAGAGTCCGCCACCATAGATGTCCCTTCAAACAGCTTCACCCTGACACAGAGACACACCGGATAGAAAACAAACACGGTGGTTACCATGGTAACTCAGGTTTAACTAACTGGTAGATCACCATGGTAACTGACACTGACCTGAGCATCAACAGCTCAACTAATGACCAATCACATTACTGGAAAACCAGATGTCTGGCGAGTTCAACAGATCCAGGATATCTTTATTAAATGTTTCCTCTGTATGAACTGAAAACATCTTTTCTCCGGATGAGTCTTTCTGTTTAAAAAAGGGAACTTTATTATAACTGTCATTATAACTGCACGAAACTGTATTGTCTGTTTACATCTTCTGTCTCAATTGTGTCAATTGAGTGTTGGGGGCCCCGGAGATGTTTAGAGTAGAAATTAGAAAGGGCAGAAATTAAGTTGTGTAGGAAAAGAGAGCGACAGATAGTATTATAGTACACTGTAGTACTTGAGTAATACTACAGAGTACACCAGAGTACACTACTCCTCAAAAAACGATAAACAGACCGATATCCAACCTCCCCTTCCTGTCTAAAATCCTGAGAAGGTTGTAGCCAATCAGCTGTGAGAGTTTCTCCAGGAAAGTAATGTGAAGACTTTCAGTCGGGGTTTCGAGCCAATCACAGCACGGAGACAGTCCTGGTTAAAGTCACTAATGAGCTTCTAGTAGCTTCAGATGTTTGTGTCTGTCCTCGTCCTGTTAGATCTCAGTGCAGCATTCAACACTATTGACCATCACATTTTATTACAGAGACTAGAACAGTTCATTAGCATTAAAGGAACCGCCCTCAACTGGTTTAAATCCTATTTTTCAGATCGATAAATGATGAGTCATCTGTGCGCACCAGAGTTAACCACGGTGTTCCACAGGGCTCAGTGCTCGGCCCAATTTTATTCTCATTATATAAGCTTCCACTAGGAAACATTATCAGGACACACTCTGTAAATTTCCACTGCTATGCAGATGACGCCCAGTTATACTAACCCTAACCTGAACAATGTAATCAAATAACTAAACTCCAATCACGTCTCAAGGACATAAAAACCTCATCCCTGCAGTCCTTCTGCTTTATTGTGTGTAGATTCAGGATCACTGCTGCAGCCACATGGTGAAACATGATGGTGGATCCTGATGGTGTCTGCTAATGGTGGACTATGATCACAACAAGACACAACATGTCTCCTCACATGGGTCTGATGTGTCCGCTCCTTCATCTCCATCACACATTCTGTAGAAACACTTTAAACATGAAGTTACAAACTGGTTCTTCTCATGTAGTGAATCCTGTTGTTGTGTTGATGTGTTCAGTTCCATCAGCATCTGTTGGACTTGTGTCCTGGGAGAGGATCCTCACATGGGACTGAGCTTTATTCACTGATCACTAAGTTTCTATTTGACTCTTGTTGAGTTAAGAACAGAGGAAGTTGATCCTTGTTAACATCAATGAGACAAACTGGGATTTGTGAATCTGAGACAAATAAAATGTGATTGATCATTTTGACAGTCAGAATCCAACACACCTGTAGACCTGGTTCAAGGTCTCACCTCATGTATCCGACCTGCGGCCGGTGGCTCAGCTGCCAGCGGTACGACGTCTTGTCCTTCCAGCCAATGTTTCTCGGGTCCTTCCAGAGCAGCTTCACCTCTCCAGGTGTGTCTCCGGTGTGCCACAGAGCGTTCCTCAGAAACTCACCGGGTCCAGTTCCAGACTTTACCGCCTGCAGGGCAGACACGGGAACAGTGTGACGAGTGAGAATCATGAATCGATTCACACTCGTCCTGATGACTCAGTTGCACTCATCAACAACATACTGCAGGTCTGATTAACAAGGGCGGAGGAGAGCTGTAACTCCTCTGATTGGACAGTAGAGTAACACCTTGAGCTGCAGAGCGGGCTGGGCCATGGCTCTGAAGGGGACAGGCTGCCAGTACGTCTGCTCCGTCTGCTTCCACATCACCACATAGAAACTTGACGAGTCCTGGTAACCAAAGATGAAGCCGGCGTAGTCGTCGTCTGTCACCGTGTTGACGTGAAATGTTCCCTCAAAGTCGACGCCGTTGAACGCTGTGTATCCTGCGGACAATCGGGGAGCGGATGGTCTACACTGGGACAAAGACTGAGGACAGGTGAGCGGTGATGTAATAAAGGTTCAGGTGGAAACACGTACCCACGGCGAGACCGGGGTCACTGTTCATCGTCTGGACAATCTCCATCCCCTGGAGAGAGAGAGGAGGTAAACACAATGAGGAAGATCCTTCCTGTTCACACTGTCCTGAACTAAACAGCTCCACCATCAGCTCATCACAAAACTGCTGTGATATGTTGACCGTGGTAACCAGACAGAATTCACTAAAGAATCAACCAAATATAAAAACATGAAAACACATTTGATGAATCTGCAAATAAAAGAGTGACGTGAGGTCAAAGGTCACCTGATTCAGAACCACCCAGTTGGGGTCGATCTGGGCGTCACCCTCTGGGTCCAGGATGACAGTCTGATAGGCCCTGAAGTCAGTCAGTGTGACCTCAGCACTCTCTGGACACACGTCGATCAAATCCACCACGGCGTCGTTGTCAAAGTCATTCTCACAGACGTCTCCGACGCCGTTTGCTGAGGACAGACAAACAGGTCAGAGAGAGAGAGAGCGAGAGAGACAGAGAGAGACAGGTGAGAGAAACAGACAGATTGCTACCGTCAGAGTCTTTCTGGTTGGGGTTGACGATGAGTCGGCAGTTGTCGTGGTCGTCAAGGACACCGTCGTTGTCGTCGTCATGGTCGCAGTCATCTCCAAGGCCGTCGTTATCAGAGTCAAGCTGGGAGCTGTTAGGAATGTCGGGACAGTTGTCTCTGCTGTCCTGGAGACCGTCTCCGTCCCTGAAGTGAAACACGTTTAATAGACGAGTTCAGTTTAGCTTCAGTCAAACTTCAGACAAAGGCTTTAAACAAAGATGGAAGATGATGGACTCCATTTTCTCCAGAAATGAAGCCAAGTATCTCATATACAAATGCTGCTGTTCTTAATTGATGTCATCTTGTCGTCCATCTTTATTTACAGTTTGTGGTATAGACAGATGTGGGCGGGGTTAGTGAGACGTACGTGTCCTGGTTCGTGTCACAAACGTCTCCAACCAGGTCGTTGTCGATGTCCGTCTGACAAAGAGATAAAGACAGACTGTGACCTCTGACCTTTGTTTATGAGTGTGTCTGTGTATATATTATCATATATGACATATGTAGTGAGCATGCTGCGTTCACTGACTCTGGACCGGACTGAACTGCATTTAATGGCAACCCGCACACAAATACATATATATATGTACATATAGATTTCCAAAATCCTAGCAAAAGCTGTTGCTAACCAGCTATGTGATTACTTATTAATATAGACCTTTTCTAGTCTTGGTAACCACTCAAAGTATTTTACATTCATACAGTGCATCTCTGTGCAGCACTTTTCTCCATGAGAAGGGGAACTTTGGGGTTCAGTATCTTGCCCAAGAACACTTTGGCATTCGAATGTTGAAGCCTAGGATCGAACAGCCGACCTTCTGGTTAGAGGACGACCGCTCTAACACAGAAACAGCTGTTAACAGTTACTAACGACCTTTTCATGTCCTCAGATAATGGACTTGTCTCTTACTGGTCCTGTTGGATCTTAGTGCAGCATCTGACCCCACAGATCATAAGATTCTGTGACAGAGACTGGAGCAACATGTCGGGATCAAAGGAACATCAGACTGGTTTAAATCATATTTATCACACAGATTTCAGTTTGTTCATGTGAACACTGACTCCTCCATGCACACACAAGTTAGTCATGGAGTTCCACAGGGTTCTGTCCTTGGACCGATGCTCTGCTCCCTTTAGGCAACATCATCAGAAAGCACCTCGTACACTTCCACTGTTACGCAGACGACACCCAGCTGTACATATATGAAGCCTGATGAATCTATCAGTTAGTCCAACTTCAGGAACGTCTGAAGAACATCAAGGTCTGGATGACCCAGAACTTCTTACTTCTAAATTCAGACTGAGCTCATTGTAATGGTCCCTAAACATCTGAGAGAAACACTGTGACCAGATAGTCCCCTTGGTGTTAGTTTGGCCCCCAGCTCCACTGTGAGGAACCTGAGTTAGGACCAGGACATGTGACCCACATATAAAACAAGTCTCTAGGACAGCTTTCTTCCACCTGCACAGTATTATGAACATTAGGAACATCCTGTCTCAGAAGGAAGCTGAGAAACTCGTCCATTTGTTCGCTCTAGACTGGATCAGTGTGAGTCTTTATTATCAGGACGTCCCAGTAAGTCTGTGAAAAGCCTCCAGTTGGTCCAAGATGCTGCAGCACTGCTGCAGTGAGAGCCACTTCAAAATGAATATGTTCAATGCCAGACATCATTATAAGCAACCTGTATCAGCCTATCCAACCTGGCACACTGAAGAGTGCGCAGGATGATGTGCTTCATCAGGCGTACAGTGCCTCGCTGGGCAGCACAGATTATCCCTGAGGTTTACAGAGTGTTATTATTTATTATTATATTTATGTTACGCTGCTGCATTACATTATCACTCTTTTTACAACTATTCTGTCAGAAAAAAATAAAAGTATTAAAGCCCTGTGGTCGACCTCTGAGGTCATGTGATGTCAGTGTAGAGGGGAACCTGCATGGGGTTACTGAGCTCGGGACAACTGTCGCAGGCATCTCCCACGCCGTCTCTGTCTCTGTCCGTCTGCATTGGGTTTGGCACCTTCGGACAGTTATCAAGAACGTTGGGAATCCCTGCACAGACACAGACACAACACACACACACACACACACACACACACACACACACACACACACACACACACACACACACACACACACACACACACACACACACACACACACACACACACACACACACACACACAGCTGAGACGTCTCACTCTGCCCAGTGTGTCTCCTTCAGTGTCTCACACAGATCAACCTGGACATAATGTGCTTTCCTCTCACCATCTCCGTCGATGTCCTGGTCGCAGGCATCTCCCTGTCCGTTGCTGTCGGTGTCCTTCTGGTCGCCGTTGGGGACATTGGGACAGTTGTCGCAAGCGTCTCCAAACGAGTCACTGTCTGAGTTCTGCTGGTCTTTGTTAGGAACCAATCGGCAGTTATCCTGAGGGACAGAGGACATGTGACCACATGGTATCTACAACACACTCTGTGGGCACATTTGGTTTTTGAGGGCGTCTTCTGGCTCACCTCCACGTTCTTGATGCCATCTCCGTCTGCGTCTTCGTCACACTGATCACCGATCCCGTCGTTGTCGGCGTCCTCCTGACCAGAGTTGGGCGTGAACACACAGTTGTCCTTGGGGACAGGGACAGAAACAGAATGTGATGTCACGGGTCACTGGCGTCCGTCACTCGTCTCCTCTGTGAGTCTCACCTTTTTACAGTGTTTGTTGTTGTCCATGCAGGGAAGAGAGCGGTCAGGATACCCGTCAATGTCCGTGTCCACGCCGCACGTGTTCCCGTTACCTGCCCATCCCACATTACACTGCAGACACACACACACACGTCAGGAGTTAATGAAACCATGGCTTTGGGATCAGACTGACTGAGCCTCTGAGCCGGGCAGCAACCTCACCCTGCATGAAACCTCCCCGTTCCTCTCCATGGTGCAGTGGGCGTTGGTGTCACAGGGGTTAAAGTTCAACGCAGCGCAGGAATTCCTGGGGAAGCAACCTGACGTCTGGTTGCCAAGGAAACCAGGTCTACAGCCGCCACACTTGTATGAACCCTGAGAAAGTAAAGAGGTTTGATCCTCTGTCCACCAGGGGGCAGCGACTGACTACTGATCAGACTGTGTCAGAGAAGAAGAAGAAAGCTCACCACAGTGTTGATGCAGACAGAGTTCGAGACGCAGGCTTCAGGGAGGTCGACACACTCATCAATGTCTACACACTCCTGAGGACACACACACACACATTGCATCATCATCATGTCCCTCATCAGTTTGTGTGTGTCTTTGTGTGTTTCTCACCTGTTTGTGTGTCTTGGCGTAGTCCAGTCCAGTACCAACCAGTGGCGCCCCCCACAGTCCAGGAGGACAGGGCTGACAGCTGAACCCCCTGATTGTGTTGACGCAGGCGTCAGGAGAGAAACATGGCTTCAGCTCGCACTGAGGGGCGGGGTTATAATAATAATGATAATAATATTACAGTCATCAGGTTTGTACAAATTCATCACAAAGGTTGATTAACAAATTACGTAGCTTCTGTATGATCGTGAGGGAAAGGTTACGATGGATATTAAGTGAATGTAAGTAGAGGAGATGGTTCAGTGATGAATGATAGAGACACAGAGGAGCAGTAAATTACAGACAGAGACATTAACAACTATAACAAATATTTTACGTCCAAACATGAAAAGACCTAAAGTGATCACACAAGGACACGTCCTCTGTGTTAATGCTTATCTTGTTGTTGTTGTTGTGTTTGTGTCGACTCTTGTCTCGTTACCTCGTCGATGTCCTGACAGTGAGTCCCGTTGCCTCTCATTCCTGGCTTACAGGGTCCACAGGTGTATCCTGGGTAATCAAGACTGTCCACACAGGAGACGCCTTTATAACACGGGTTAGGAGAACAACGAGAGCGAGGCTCATGGAAACCTGCAGAGAGAGAGACTGTCTTCAATCAGGTACTCAGTCGTCCACATGGTCCATGTCCATCAGGGCATCAGAGACTCACCACAAACCTGACATTCCAGGATGGTGTTTCTGATCAGAGACATCTCCTTCACCTGAGGACGAGACCATGAGACATCAACTCTACAGGTATGTCCACACTACTGATGTCTCACCTATCCTCTGATGTAATGTCTGTCTCACCTGTTCTCTGATGTCCTGTCTGTCTCATTTGTCCTCTAATGTCCTGTCTGTCTCACCTGTCAAGTTTGTCTCACCTGTTCTCTGATGTCCTGTCTCAACTCTCCAAGGATCTGGTTGAAGATGATGAGCTGACCAATCAGAGCCTTGGTGTGTTCACCTGAGGGATGACATCATCAAAGCAACATGAAATTGATCCGTTTTGATTAATAAAAAAATTATTTAAATTATTGATTAAACTCACCCAGGATGGAGTTCATGTCCCCGACCACTGGAAGACAACAAGAAGACATCATGACTGACAGGTTGGACTGACTCCTGATTCGTTGGGTGGGTGTTAGGGGGCGGGGCCTCAATACCATGGCTCCACTTTATATACAGTCACTGATCATCTTTATATACAGTCACTGATGGTCTTTATATACAGTCACTGATGGTCTTTATATACAGTCACTGATCGTCTTTATATACAGTCACTGATGGTCTTTATATACAGTCACTGATGGTCTTTATATACAGTCACTGATCATCTTTATATACAGTCACTGATGGTCTTTATATACAGTCACTGATGGTCTTTATATACAGTCACTGATGGTCTTTATATACAGTCACTGATGGTCTTTATATACAGTCACTGATCATCTTTATATACAGTCACTGATGGTCTTTATATACAGTCACTGATGGTCTTTATATACAGTCACTGATCATCTTTATATACAGTCACTGATCATCTTTATATACAGTCACTGATGGTCTTTATATACAGTCACTGATCGTCTTTATATACAGTCACTGATGGTCTTTATATACAGTCACTGATCATCTTTATATACAGTCACTGATGGTCTTTATATACAGTCACTGATGGTCTTTATATACAGTCACTGATCATCTTTATATACAGTCACTGATGGTCTTTATATACAGTCACTGATCGTCTTTATATACAGTCACTGATGGTCTTTATATACAGTCACTGATCATCTTTATATACAGTCACTGATGGTCTTTATATACAGTCACTGATCCTCTTTATATACAGTCACTGATCATCTTTATATAGTCACTGATCATCTTTATATACAGTCACTGATCCTCTTTATACAGTCACTGATCCTCTTTATATACAGTCACTGATGGTCTTTATATACAGTCACTGATCCTCTTTATATACAGTCACTGATGGTCTTTATATACAGTCACTGATCATCTTTATATACAGTCACTGATGGTCTTTATATACAGCCACTGATGGTCTTTATATACAGTCACTGATCATCTTTATATACAGTCACTGATGGTCTTTATATACAGTCACTGATCCTCTTTATATACAGTCACTGATCATCTTTATATACAGTCACTGATGGTCTTTATATACAGTCACTGATGGTCTTTATATACAGTCACTGATGGTCTTTATATACAGTCACTGATCATCTTTATATACAGTCACTGATCATCTTTATATACAGTCACTGATGGTCTTTATATACAAAACGACTGCCTCAGTCTTGTTAATGAGTGGGAGGGGCTAAAGGTGAATTCACCTGAGTTGTAGGCGGAGCCGTCTCCCTGGAACGGACAGTCAGTCAGAGCTCCAGCTTTAGCAACACTGCCTCCTAGAGCCAGTCTGAGGGACTCCACTGCACCCTGAGAGAAAGAGCTGTTTCAGCGATGACTTTTAAAAGTCAATCAATTATCATTGATTGTAAATCATCATTGATTTGTATAGATTGTTGTTAATTATTATTGTTGGCTAAATCTACTCCTGACAGAACCCACGTCTCTGACCTGTAGTCGGGCGTACGCCTTCTGTCCGTGTCTTATCTCCACCCACTCCGCCTCCCTGGGCAGAGGGACCAATGGCGGTAGACCCTGGCTGGAATCGGCTAATCGGCAGTTGACGTACAGCTCCATGTTCATGTTGTCGCGGTGAAGACCTCCGAGCCTCAGGATGATGGAGTGAGTCCGCCCGTCGGCCAGGTTGGCGTTCTGCAGGTTGACCGTGTGGAGCTTCCCATCGGCTCGGACGTAACGAACCAGGACTATGGGAGGAGAAGAAGAGTGACGACGGAGGAGTTCTGACCAATCAGAAAACACGTGTTATTGAAGGACCCTTCCTACCTCCTTTCTTTCTTTCATTCCCCCCTCCTTTGCTTTTCCTGCCTTCCTTCCTTCCTTCCTAACTGTGTCTATCCTCTTCACTGTTGTCATGCACACTGAAGTGTTTTGTCTCTTTGGAGACATTTGAATAAAAACATTTTGAATGACCTTTATTGATTTTTCCCATGACGGCGAGCTCCAGGTACTTCCTGTTGTCCTGTTTGCTGTAGAGACCCAGCAGGACTCCGCCCAGCTTCGCCGGCAGCCGCAACGTCGAGACCACGTACACGTCACTGAGCGTGCTCAGCGCGGCCGACAGCTTCTCAACGGCGGCCGCGCTTTGTCTCGAGTCCTGAAGACCCAACACGTCGATCACTGAGGGGAGAGAAGTCATGTGATGAGCAGCTGTTTTTGTTTTTTAAATTAATCTATCGACGAATCATTGTCACTCTACTCGCTGATGTTCAACGACACAGACCATTTTTGTCTACTCATTGTTGCTATGGTTACAGGTAAGAAAAACAGGACGACCTCTGACCTGCAGCAGCTGAACTGATCACAGATCAATTATGTTATTGATGATGGATGACGGCGAAGCTGCAGGTCAAACGTCACAACACAAGGACCAATCATATTCAAGATTAGAACCATAGGTCAGCTGTGACGTCAGAGCAGCTGTCCCAATACTAAAATCAAAACAGATGTTTCCCGCGCCTCGGCTGTCAATCAAATCCATTCATCGATCCTTCGATGATCGATCACTGATCGTTTCAAAATTAAGTTCTCACATAAGGGACCTGTTGTTTGTACTCGAGTACGGAATACTTCTCCACGTACTTCGTTACTTTGTAACGTAGTTAGGGTTCGGTGTCAGTACCTTGAACGTCCGGTGAGTCCAGAACTCCAGAGGCGAGAGGGACACACAAGAGGGACAGAAGCACCGGAAGCATGACGAGAGGAACCGGAGAACCGGAGACGAGCTCAGCAGAACCGGAGATAAGTTCAGCAGCAGGAGCGGAGAACAACCGGAGACGAGTTCAGCAGAACCGGAGAAAAGTTCAGCAGCCGAACCGGAGAACAACCGGAGAAAAGTTCAGCTGCCGAACCGGAGAACAACCGGAGACGAGTCGACCGAGCGGCAGCTGAGTCCGGGGACTGAGGACCGAGTAACGTGCGAGTTCACAAGACACAAACTACTGCTGCCGCTGGCGCGCGCTCAACTCTCCTCCACAGGGCTCGTGCGCGTGGAGTTATTAGCATAGAGCGCGCGACTGAAAGTAAACGCACACACACAAGATGAATGATAGGAAAGCTGTTTACTGTGACGTCAATATGGTGTCACTGTAATTACGTCAATTATTTTATTTTATTATTTTTAATACTTTAAACATTTTTTGAAGATTTTATTTTGAAGTCAGAGAGCTGAAGGGTCAGAGTCTCTGACCTGTGATCAGTCCTGCTGCGACCCACCAGAGGCGCCCCACCCACACGAGAGGGAACATGAGACTTTTCATTCGGTTATTTTCCCTAAAATGTTTGATTGAGTTCAACTGCACAAATAAAATCTAACTATCAAAAACAAACAAAGTCATTATTTTTACTATGTTTGAAAAAACATGTTTAAATAGGTATAAATATGTATGTATAAATGTTTTTGTTTCTTTCAGCTTCATAAGTTTCAGAGTGAAAAATGAAATCAAAGCAAAGAATTCTGTTATTAAGAGACTTAGTAAATGTCAGTTTATTTACACACATAGGTTTTATTGTTGTATGTGGTCTGAAATAAGCACAATGAGTGTGTGTGTGTGCGTGCGCAGTTTAAACTCTGCTGTAGTTTCCTGTGTCGACTCACACTTCACTGTTTGTTTCTCATTCTGGAGCGTTGCCGTGGAAACCTGCATTTAATAGCAGGTGGGGGGTGGGGGGCTCTGAGAACTCAACAGTTATTTAATTAAACCCTGAGGGGGGCGGTAGTCACGCACGCGCGCGCACACACACACACACACACACACACACACACATTCCTGTGTGATGGCGTCATGTGCAGCTGAACGTCTCCGGGGCCAAGACCCAGTCAGGGAAGGTGTGTGTGTCTGTGTGTGACAGTGTTTGTCTGACATATGAATGTGTGACCTTCTATGTAAAAAGCCTTATGATAATGTATATTATGATTTGATGCTATACAAATAAAATTGAAAATCTTCAGAACATTTTCACTCATGAGCCATGTTCCATCAGTCAGTGTTGATGCAGCTGGAGAACACGTCACTAAGAACCCTAACATCCACTGAAGGACCAGTAGAACCCTCCTGAAGGATGGGTATGAACTGTTCAAGGTTCTTGTCCTTCAGGAGATTCTAGAAACCTCCACCTACCACCTGAACCTTCTCAAGAACCTCTAGAACCCTGTCAACACTAAGTCTGACTCATTAGAGCCTCTGAAAAATCCAATAAAATTCTAATAGAACCTGAAGAACCTCCTCAGTCACCATGACAACCTTCTAATGAACCTCTGGAACCTCGTAAAGAACCTGTAGAGCAGGGGTCAGCAACCTAAGGCACGCATGCCATCATTGGCACGCGGCGCCATAATCATTGGCACACATGCGATTTCTTATTAAAGAAATGTTCAAAGGTTTTGACGTCATGCAGCCTGTATTATTTAGCTTGACTGATGTTAACACCTCCCAGCCACTAGGTGCCAGTAATGCGCCATAGGCTCGATGCCAATCGCCATTAAATAATACGAAGAAGAAGAAGCAGCCTCCCAGTTCCCCACATGAATCTCAGTGAGGTGCAGCCGCTCAGGTGTACTGGTGATGTCATGCCCGCTAGCTACAACTTTCCGCCCTCGTGGGCAGAAGACTGTGGCTTTGTGTTTCATAAGGACCGTGCTGTGTGCACGTTATGTTTTCAAAGTGTTGTGTGCAGAACGTCCAGCGCCACTTTGAAACATGGCACGAAAGAAGTTTCAAAGATCAGGGAGACAAGGGAGAATCCATCACGTGCAGTGTCCAGGTATGAGAAGCCAACTCTCTTTGCCAAAAACCATGCGACTGAAGCAAGCTTTCTGAATATGAGTGTGGTTGGTTAATGAAAGACTTATTATTGCATCATAATGAGATAAACATGTTTCTTTAAAGTGTTGTTCTATATATAGCCAATATGGATGGAATAAAATGACATGTCTGTTGGAAATATTAATGTGGTTCAATAATAAAACTTAACATAAAAAATGTTTATGGCACACTAATTAACAAGAAGATTTCACATTGGCACATTTTGTCAAAAAGGTTGCCGACCCCTGCTGTAGAGCCTTCTGTAGAATCTGCACAATGTTCTGACATGGAGCCCGGATCATCAAATCAGGTAAAGCAGCTTCCTTCATGGTGACCATCTTCAAAAAGATTGGAAATGTTTTTAACTACTTCACTAACACGTTGTCGAGCCTCATCTTCTTCATCTCCTCCTCATCGTGGATCCTTATGTGACGCGATGAAAACGATTCAGCTCACTATCAGATGATAAAGCTGAAGAAACGTTTTATTTTATGAACAAATTTATTGTTTCATATTTTTATTCTGTTAAAGGAAGAAAATGAGAAAAAAAACCAGTGAGTTTCATCGTTGACGGGATCAAAAAAAATGTTTTTATCTAAACAAAAAGTCGATCGTGTTTTGGATCAAATTAAAAAATGTAACAGTTAAAAAGAGAAAATGACCCAAGTGACTGTTTCTTTAAGAATCACAGAATCATCGTTAATTAATTTACATTCGTCCAGGATGAGGATCTGTCTCCTGTCAAACATCTTGATCTCAACCTCCGTCCTTCATCACCCGTCTCCTTCCTCCTCGCGGCCTTGGGACCCGATGGTCTGCAGGTCCGGCGGCTCCTCCAGCGCCTCCTGCTGGACGTGTTGGATGGACACCATGCCGGTCAGGAGGGCGTAGCTCAGCATGGCGCCCAGAGCCACCAGAGCCGACAGGAACTGCTTCCTCCGCTTGTTGGGGACGTGGTCGAAGTCTCCACCTTCGGGCTGAGACGCCATCTTCTGATTGGAGCTCTCTAAAATGTAACATTGAGGACGTCAGCTGTGTGAAACATCTGGGAGCACACAAACATCTGTCCTAAGACATCAGTGATGTCATTTCTGTTAACGTGGCTTCAGTTGACAAAAGCAGCATTTTATTGTGAAAGGGACACCGGGAGCCTGGTCACACTCACCTCGGTCATCTCGGGGAAAGTAGAGCAGCAGGATGTTGGTGCAAAAGCTGCTCAGGTTGTCCAGTGACTTCAGATGCTGCTGCAGTTTCCCATTGGGCAGTTTGGATTTCAGGACCGGCGCCAAGTGACCGAACACGTAGGCATCCAGAGACGACGGCCTGCAGACGACACGCAGCACATTTAACGTGTAGATACTGAGAAAAACTTTAAACTGTCGTCTGATAATAGACTAAGCGCTGAATAACAACTACAGAGTTAAATCTGTTTATTCACAGAATCTAAAACAAATATAAACGTCTAGTCAGCTCTGATGAGTCGTTCACTCGCTGAGAATCGGACGTCCTGTCGTCTTTCCCTCAAGTCATGTTGATCATTGTGAAAATGTTTTCATGCTCTAATGTTCAGAATCCTGTTTCTCAGACTGTTCATCGCTGCAGCTCTCTAACACCTGGTTTTAGCTCCTGTCTGCTTTGATTGGTCAGCTGCTCAACTCTGTTGTGATTGGTCAGCCGCTTTTCGTATGTGTAGTCAATTTTATATATATGCATAATAAACAGCAGCTAGCTTAGCACCTACACAATTGCTAGTCACAAAATGTGACATCATGATGATGAGGAAGTTTCCTCCATAAACTTTCCAGACCTTTAACTATTTAAAACACCACAGGAAACAAACACTGAAAAACATTCCATCTCCTTTAATGTTAGCGGCTAAGGTGGCGCCGCCCTGCTGGTTACAAAGAGTAAGACACCAGAACAACTTACGAGTCTCCGAAGAAGAACTTGTGTGAGCCGAGTCGTTGGGACAGCAGGTTCATACATTCTGTAGCATCACGATACAACTGAAAAACAACCGACAGGAAGAAAATATGAGAACCAGCCATTGAGAACAACTGCAGGGCGGCCATTTTGATTTGTTTTATTTATCTGATGAAACACATTTTAAAAAAACGTGTTAGGGAACAAACGCACTGGAACAACGTGCGAATATTCGCACGTTGTTCCAGGGCTTCGCTAGACCGTACGTTTATCTTTTCGAGTGTGTTTAGCCAGGAAAGATTCCTTTGATGTCTTAGATGTTGCGATTCCAGCAGCAGCTTGATTTGTTTTCAGAAGGCGAAGAGGTATTGAGGATGACTACTGAGCGGCCACATGGCAGTCTGTAGACAGCCATACAGGCCAGTAGCCAGTTGGATTTATCTTTAGCCTTTGCGTTCGTTACTATTTTTGTTTGTTGTTTTGCTGGCTGTTTGGATCGGCTCCCAAGAGTTTGGATCTCTCTCTCTCTCTCTCTCAAATTGGCAAAGTCTCTCTCTCACCAACCTGGATCATGTTGTAAACATGCAGCTTTTATAAATGTCTCTCTTGAGCCGGCAGCCAGCACTAGGCACACATTCAAAATGTCTCGGCAGGAGGAATTTTCTAGTTTATATTAATGTTTTATTTCAAATTGATAAATATATTATTTTGCTTGTATTTAATATTGTTAGCATTCTGGCCCTTTAGGCCTCGAACCCTAATAATCATAATTTATCAAACTATTGAAATAGCTCCTACATAGATGCTGTGTAATTAGGCTGTTCTTCTAGTTATTCTCCCTTTTTAGAGTTTAGAACGACGACAGTTAAAAATGATGTTTTATAAACCTGCGCCCGTCGGATGAGGAACAGAAAATGCTCTTACTGTACCCACCCTTTTCTTTTCCCCCTTTTTAAAATTTGTTTTTAATTCTTTTAATATAATATATTTTTTATTTGTTTATTTATTCATTATTATTACTTTGTGTGTATATATATCTGTATGTGTATATACATATAAATATATATAGTGTGTATTTGCTCTTCGGTGTGGTGTGCTGAATGTTGCGGTTTATGCAATTTTAAGTGTGCCACAGAATTATATCAGGGAATTTGTAAATATAAATATACATGCATACTTTCCTTTGGTTTTTTATTTTGTTGTTTTTTCTGTTGTATGGGGTTCTTCCTTGTAAAAATGAAAAACTCAATAAACACTGTTTAAAAAACTAAACAAATGTTTTACTGATTCTTGGAGGTCGGACATTCTTCAGACTAAATGTTTTCTTCATACTTCGTCACGTTTATGGTTGTTGAGAAGCTGCTTTAGTTTCCTGAACAGAATCACGTCAAGATGTTTAAATGATTTACAAACTGTCGACTTTAATGACCTTCCCTTTAACGCTCCCTGACCTTTGACCCTTTTCCAAAGTGGAAGCTTTGTTCCATACGAGCAGTTTTCCAACAGAGAGAACCACTGAGGAGTTTTTTCCTTTGCCTGTAAATGTTCCGACCACTTGAAGGATCAGCCTGGAAACACATGGAAACCATCAGGTCGTGTTGTATGTCACTGCGGCCAAACGCCGGCTCAGTGATTCAGTGAGCGATTCACTGCAGCTCGTGTCTCACGGCAGTAGAGTTTAGTTTCAGGTGAGAATCGTCCTCACCTCCTTCTCCAGCTCCTCTCCGGCCTCCAGGATCTCTTCTCCTCGCAGCAGTCGCAGTTTCTCCAACTGCTGCCGCTGCATCTGTCCGGGCAGGAAGAAGTTCAGAGGGAAAGGCATGTGCTCTGCGTACCAGCGGCGAGTCACATCCACGTAGTTCTTTGGTTCGACCCAGAACGTGTAAATCTACAAAAGAATAAAATAAAAGGATTTGGATTAAAGACAGGACGAGTGTTTTAGATCCGAACACCAGACGAGCATCTCACCAGAGCAGGCGTCAGCTTCTCCTCCATCAGAGAGATGAACGCCAGACTGTCAGCACCTTCCTTCGCCGACAGATCGAAGTCTGCGTTAAATTTCTGAAAGTCACAAATCACGTTAAATAAATGTTTGTCAAAGATGTTATCACAAGAGCGTGTATGGGCGGGACCTCAATACCACAGATATTGTGAGGAAGAGGAGAAGCATTGTCTTTATATATGGTTCATCTTTATGTCTAGAATAAAAGTGAAGAGTAAGAAACAGAGGATTAACATGTGACGTGTGAGGAGGAAACATGAAGAGGAAAAACGACATGTGACTGAAGTGAATAAAATATAATGTGCAGCTGAGCGTGAAGCCGCAGGTTTTCTGCTCCTAGCTTCTTCAGCAGCTCTTCTCTCGCTGTGGTTTCTCACCAACCTACCGCAGCCAGCATACTGGGTAATGTGTTCCAGCTGCAGCTCCAGCAGTTGGCTCAGATCATCGGAACAAAGAGCAGTCACAGAGTGGACCGCTTACGTCCACACGACTGATTTGGAAACAGGACGTCGACTCTCAGCAGTACACACATGAACACACACGTTCTGTCCTTTAGGTTGCTTACCGAAAAAAACCACCCAGGTCGGTTGAAGTAAATATAAATAAATTCATCATCTACACGTGAGCTGGAAAAACTAACTGATAATTGTTTCATGAGAATGATTCATCCATCAGAAAAAAATTAAAATAGTTTTTTCAAACAAAAATAAAAATTTAACACATAAAATAAATGTTAAATTAAAAGTCCAGTGTGTAAGATTTAGGTGAAAGGATCTATCGTTAGAAATTGAATATACAATAATCCTAGTGATGTTTTCACTGGTGTTTCATCTAAATTGTACAAATTGTTGTTTTCTTTACTAGAATGGGCACTTTATATTTAAATAATTTATATATAAATACTCTTTATTTACATACACTTTTTATTTAAGTATTAAGGAGGGGGGGTGAGGTGAGGGGTATTCAGCTGCCACATGACACTTCACCACTAGGTGTCACTAAATCCTACACACTGAACGTTTAAAGCTGCCGCAGCTTCACACATACACATCAGTAAGGCTCCACCCCCTACTCCTCCAAATATGGTTACTTGTGGTTTCAAAAAACTGAGGCTTCAAAACAGAAGCTCACAAATCGACTTCACAGTGACGGTTGACAAATGTTTCCGTGTTTCCTCAAAATACAACAAATTCCTGTTTCACTGTGAAATGTCGTTCAATAGCGCTAAGTTAAAAAATCGATCGATTCTCTGATTAAAATCGGTCTTCATTTAAACGATCCGATTTCAATTAATAAAAAGGAGGAATGAATCTTTTAATATTTGCCTTTTCCCATGAGTGAACCTATTTTACATAAGAACGGCAGCAACATTTTAGCCAATTAGCGAGTAAGCAAGTCGCTTCTCTCATTTCACACCTTCTGGAGACGGTGTTTACACTCACACGTTTGTACTTATTGAGGACACTCATTGGCATAATACATTCCTTAACCCCTAACCCCCAACACCAACTCTTATCCCTCCAACAGCCGATTGAAGAAGTGAGGACCAAATCAAATGTCCTCACTCTTTGGGTCTATGCTTAAAATGCTCCTCACAAAGGAACAAGTACAGGAACACTAACCTAATACAATTATTATCATCCCATGTTTATCAGGCTGGTAACATAGTGTTCATATATTTAATAACGCACCAAGTTAGAGGTTTCCTTGTTCAGTTTACAGATTTCCTTCTGACAATTTCTTTCATATCCAAGTAAAATGGTATTGTACAATGAAATATCCGGAACTCAATTGATATTAAATCAAATAGAAAAACAATTGTATTTTCAGTTTCTGGACTTTTCTCTGACTAAAAACCATTAACACAATGAAGTGGTGATGTAAGAACCACTGGTTTAATCTTTACCTGTGACCTGAACCTTAAATCCATCAGGACAGTGGATATTATAACAGACACATGAGGATAAAGACACAAAGACTCATGTTGAGTTATTGAAGGTTCAGCTTTTTAAAAAAAAGCTCTGATGGAATGTGCCTCCTGTTGGTTAATGAGTTTTTCCAGTTGACTGACACACACACACACACACACACACACACACACACACACACACACACACACACACACACACACACACACACACACACACACACACACACACACACACACCTCTGACTAAGGAGAACAGAAGCTGTTTTCAGACCTGAGATAAACTCACAATGACTTTTAGATCACACTCTTTCTCCACCACTCTGTTCCTCTGAGGAACCAACCATAGTGAGCAGGGGTGTCCATCTGTATCTTCAACAAGCTTAAATTCATTTTCTTAATGTCATCATCACTGTGGAATCAAGCCCTGACAAATGTGCAGGTGTTTCAAGATTCAAGACTCAAGAGTTTATTGTCATATGCACAACAATTACATTTAGCAGTCGCTGGCAAAGAAATGCTTGGGTCACAGGCTCTCTTCTAGCAATGCTCAGAATATTACAAGTTTACCTGTTTCCTCAGGTGTATGATGATTTCAGAGGGTCTGGACAGACTTTCTTTTTGATTGGTCCTCAGAGCAGGAAGTGAACCTGAGGGAGCAGAGTCGACATGTGACTGAGAGAATTAGGGGAAATTGATCCTGAACGTGTGAGCGGAGATCGAACTCACCGCCGGGACTCCGCCAGGGGTTGGACATCTTCCTAAGTTTGAGGGGAGCTCCTGCGAACTGAGCGTAGGCCTGCAGACACAAAACATTGCAAAACATTACACAACAAACACAAAATCCTCGCACAAAATAACCCACACACACTTGATGACAGAAAACAACACTATGCTTCAGTCTGAGTCCAGAGTTTCCTCTGTTTTATCTCTGTGTTACGTCTCCAGCACTTGCTGAAACATCTCAAAACGTATATAAAGATGATCAGTGACTGTATATAAAGATGATCAGTGACTGTATATAAAGATGATCAGTGACTGTATATAAAGACGATCAGTGACTGTATATAAAGATGATCAGTGACTGTATATAAAGATGATCAGTGACTGTATATAAAGACCTTCAGTGACTGTATATAAAGAGGATCAGTGACTGTATATAAAGATGATCAGTGACTGTATATAAAGACCATCAGTGACTGTATATAAAGAGGATCAGTGACTGTATATAAAGACCATCAGTGACTGTATATAAAGACCATCAGTGACTGTATATAAAGAGCATCAGTGACTGTATATAAAGAGGATCAGTGACTGTATATAAAGATGATCAGTGACTGTATATAAAGACGATCAGTGACTGTATATAAAGATGATCAGCGACTGTATATAAAGATGATCAGTGACTGTATATAAAGACCATCAGTGACTGTATATAAAGATGATCAGTGACTGTATATAAAGACGATCAGCGACTGTATATAAAGACGATCAGCGACTGTATATAAAGACCATCAGTGACTGTATATAAAGATGATCAGTGACTGTATATAAAGACGATCAGCGACTGTATATAAAGACGATCAGCGACTGTATATAAAGACGATCGACTATACTCTTTATTAGAGTCTGAAGGACAGTGACGTACACGCTGTAAACAACTGTGTGGTTTGCAAATACAAAACACACATGACGAACAAACACTACATATTTCTAATAAGTGATGCTTCAGATACAAACAGCCTTCCACATTTCTTACAAGTACAAATAAATAAATCCCACAAGTACAAAAATGTATTTACTGCAAGTACAAACAAATATATCCCATCAAGCCAACAAACATTATTTTACAAGTACAAAAACACATTCTACAAGTACGACTTTTGTCACTGTTGTTCCGCCCTTGTGTCTCTCTAAGGTCTTTCTCACAAATGTCCTGCGTCACAGTAACGTTTCAGTTTTTGTTCAAACGTCAACATCAGGTTAACATTGAGCCGAGCAGGTGTGAAAGGTGTCGTCCTGTGGACCAGACGATGTCTTTCCACATCTGCAAGTTTCACTACACGAAGAACGACAGCTACGTGTGAACAGACACTAAAAATTAATTCAACAGGAAGTGAGGTGTTATCCTGCATCTGCACCGACATCCTCAACAAACACGGTGGTTGCCACAGGAACGTGTTGTGTAACATGAACAAGCTGACACAGCAGCTGTCAGCGTCTCTAATAACAGTCAGACTGAGAGTTCAACGGCCGGCAGAGCAGCAGACGTCTCATCATCGTGTCTCAGGACCCAGAACAGTCGCTAATTATGTTGAGGCCACTTTCACTTCACCTGTTCACACACCTGAAGCCCCGCCTCCTCTCACACGCTCTGTTCAGCTGTGTCAACTAATCATTAATGCCATAAAACACCTGTTTAAATGTAGAGTCTAACAGAGGGCTCTTATTTTGAAAAGCCAGACAGTCACTTATTCCAAAAATCAAGTTTGACTGAATTTGACACAAAATTTGTTTAAACGTTTTCACTAGTGAGCGCCATCTGCTGGAAATACGAGGTAAACTACTTCAGACATTTCTATGTGCTATTAATTCAAACAGGTTGTTAAAAATTTGAATAAAAAGTTTTGAACATTAGAATGATTAAATGAATAAAAGTGACGATGCCAACACTGTCGACATGAATAGTTTGAAAACTGAGAGGTTAAAGGATGATGACTTACCTCCAAATAAACGACATGAGAGAGAAGAAACACAAATGACGATAAAATCTTTAGCATTGTTAGAAACTACCTCTTTGGTGGTGTTGTTGTTTATGACCAGTCTCCTTTGTCTTTAAATTTAATTCTGAGTATTTGCTAGTGACATTATGAATTTATTGCAAATGCGGTGAGGACCGTCTCAATGAGGTTATGCTGCATGCATCCTACATGAGTCATAAACGTACATTTGTGAATATGTGTCATTTATGTAATCTTCACGTTCACAGAGCAGCCGTCTGGAAGAACCGTAATGTTGAGCTGTAAAAACCAGATGTGGTGTGATACAAAGACCAGTTGCTGATCAGCAGCACGGTCACGTTCCTCCACAGACTCGGAAAAACCTGCGGCTGCGTCAGATCTGTGTTTTTCACAGGAGAGCCGTCATTACCCAGACTGCACTGCTGCTCCGCTCTCAGATCTCAGTCCAACACAAACATGTTTCAGTCAGGTTTAATCAGTCACTGGAGCCTGGTGCCCTCAGTGTGGTCTGCAGGCAGCACCGCCATGGAAACACTGTATGCCTCAGAGCACTCTGGGAAATGAGTCAACCATTTCACTACAGTTAATAGTTTTACAGTCAGAGTTCTATACATACTGTAGTGCTATATAGTTATATACAGTCACTGATGGTCTTTATATACAGTCACTGATGGTCTTTATATACAGTCACTGATCATCTTTATATACAGTCACTGATGGTCTTTATAGTCATTCATCGTCTTTATATACAGTCACTGATCGTCTTTATATACAGTCACTGATGGTCTTTATATACAGTCACTGATCATCTTTATATACAGTCACTGATGGTCTTTATATACAGTCACTGATGGTCTTTATATACAGTTACTGATGGTGTTTATACACAGTCACTAATGGTCTTTATATACAGTCACTGATGGTCTTTATACACAATCACTAATGGTCTTTATATAGTCACTGATGGTCTTTATACACGGTCACTGATCATCTATATATACAGTCCACATCATTCAGTATCAGTTTAACGAGGTGCTATCTGGTGGTCGTATGAAGAACTGCAGCCACACAGAAGACATGTTAGCTCAGGTCACAAGCTAAAGCTTGGAGAGGAAAAACAAACGGAAGAGACAAACATGTCCGCTCTGTCCTCCACAGTTTAACAGTATGAGCACTGAGGCCAGAACCAGGCCACCGCCACAAGGAGGCGCTAACTCAATAACATTATTTCACCTGCAGGCAGCACAAGGCTTCACAGCCGAACTGATCAATAATCAAATTACTGATCTACTGTTCTGTTACTGAAAATAACGAAGAACACAATGACGCTAATATATCTCAGATACCAACGCTGCCATCTTGTGGTAATTTACGGTCTGTGCAGCAGTGATTGTGGGGTGGAGCCGTGGTATCAAGATCCCGCCCTATATACCCTTCGACCAATCATGAGTCAGCAGCTGTAAATCATGACCTCTCAGCCCGTTTTTATTTTATCAATATCAATATTTATCAGTGTCATTCTGCGTTTGTCAGAGTGTGTGTGTGTGCGTGGATCAGTGTGTGTATGTGTGTGTCAGTGTCTGTCACAGTTTGCGTGTCTCAGTGTGTATCTACTTCAGTTCGGTTCAGTTCGGTTTCATTCAGTTCGGTTCCGTTCGGCTCAGTTCGGTTCAGTTCGGTGACACACTCACCAGAACCACCAGACAGTCGCTGCTGACGGACGGTAACCCCCAGTCTCCTTCCCAACAAAACAACTCGTCCGGCGCCGCCATCTTGAGCCCAGACACGACTCTGACCCGGCAGAGAAACTCATGTCCGGTTATTTCCAAAATAAAATGCGGTTTTCTGTGGGAGATCATAGACTAAAATAAAAACAGTTTGATGTTTGAAATGTATTGTTATTATTTTCAGGAAACGGTTGTTTCCGAGCTCATTCTAACTTTCTCATTCTAACTTATAACACAACACAAAACTTTATAACATCTCTAACTATAAGGAATATAATATCGTTCATATATATTATCACAAAAAACCTGAGTATATCTTTGACAGCCGCCACTAGATGGTGCTGTGGTAGCCCTGCCAAAGATAGAAACTATCTATCAGTCTGTCTGTCTGAATGACATGTAGCTCTAAAGCTAACAGTCACGTGTAGCTCTAAAGCTAACAGTCACATGTAGCTGTAAAGATAACAGTCACGTGTAGCTCTAGAGCTAACTGTTCCTGGAGTTCCTCTTGTCTTCGAGAAACCAAGTCTGATGGAAGCCCAAGGTTCTGCACTGAGTTCCGGAAGGTGAATGCTGTAACTGTCCCAGATGCACATCCATTGCCTCTCATTGATGACTGCATTGATGAAATTGGTCCTGCAAAGTATGTGAGTAAACTTGACAAGTTAAAGGGATATCGGCCAGTTCCTTTAACTAACCACAATAGCAGCGGCATCGGCAGCAACACACACATTACCACACCATACATCATACACAAATACCCACTAGGCCACCTTCTTAAAGGGCCAGGCTCATCACAGTGTGCTGCGTGTGGAAGAAGCAGCTTGCTAACACGTTAGCATCAGCTGCTGATAATAAATCAGGTTCATCACATTTAAAATATTGTAAAATTCATATGTTGCATCTGATTATGAATGATAAACGTTTTTGTAACTCAACTTTATTTTGCGTTTTATTCACACTGGATTTTAACAGCTGGATTTCTTGTACAGATAAATGGTCCCGCTGATGTACAGCTGCTCGTCCTCGTCTCTATCAGGACTCAGATTTGAGTTTTGCATGTATTCGTCTGCTTGTTTCAGTCCAACTCCACTCCACAGCCCCTCGTCCTCCATCAGCTGCAGCTCCCTCTCCAGATCCTTCTTGTATTCCTTTGATTCCGTTCCTGTGTGGTTGCCTCTTGCGATACACACCAGGGCTCCTGCAAACAGAGAACAACTCTCAGAGTTTTGTCTGAAGGTTTTCATCTCGGCCGTACACCATCCCAACGACTGTGTTTTTTCCCTCTTTTTTTCTAAAGCGTTCAGTTTGAGAGCGCGCAATAATTTCATGCTTTTACTAAAACCCGTCACTAACACTCAAACAGCCTCTGGTTGTGCTCAAACTGTTCGCTTGCACTCAGATATACTGTCAGGTGTAGTGATGACAAGTAAATTGTCCCGCCCTCATCGTTTATGTCCTGTATGGTTACTTTAAACAGGTTTATGCACTCCCACCCTCCACAGCTTTATTATTACACCTGCTTCATGTCGGTGTGTTTGAAGAAAAAACAACAACACCTTCACGCAGCAGGACTCTGGCATATCTCTGGTCAACGTGGATCTCAAGATTTTTACGTTATGTGAACACTGGTGCTAACAACTATGAAACAACACCCTCTCTAGTTTCCTTTTGTATTTTAGGGAACAGCACCAACAACAAAAGTAACCCCGAGTTTTGACAGACTTGTTGCACTAAAAAGGAGCAAATGTTTCACATGCACAGAAGCAGCGGGAGCGCGAGGAGAAGAGCTGAAGTGGGAGCGCAGGAAATCACAAACAACAGTTTGAGCAGAAGCAGCAACTGTTTGAGTGTGAGTGAAGAGTTCAGAGTAAAAGCATGAAAGGAATCAGTCCTGTTCTCAAACTGAACGACCACGCTCTGGAATAAAGAAGTAAAAGCACAAAACAACCTCCCTGATTCATCTCCATTGCAAACCACACGTTGTTTTTACAGAGTTTTACTCTATAAACTAAACCTGACACTAGTTTTACTGTTCACTGAAGACCCGTGCCCAGTTGCAGTGACGGCTGTGAGCTGCTCACCTGGTTTGGCGGCGTGGCAGAGTTCCCTGACAACACTGACCGGAATGAAACCAAAACACAGAGCGCCGACAATGATCACCACATCAAACACACCTGAGGAAGGAAGAGGAGTAGGGTTCAGTTTCCATAGAGCACACGAATACTTCATACAGGTGCAGTGTGTATATAGAGTGCACACAGTGTGTACAGAGTGTGTACAGTGTTTAAATATACAGTGCTTACAGTGTGTGTATTGTGTATGTAGAGTTCATATAGTGTGTGTAGTGTACCAGTCTGTGCAGGCAGTGGGTCTGTTCCCAGTAAGGCCAGTTTCAGGTCCTGATAGAGTCCGGTCTCAGCAGCTCGGTCCAGCATTCCTTTACTGCCGTCCACTCCCACAAAGTGTCTGAAGCCCAGTTCAAACATCTGGACTCACAACAACAAGATGACCAACATCAACACCTGATGAGACTTCAACACGACACATGTTCAGATTGTGAGGACGGTCCTCTTGAAGCTGTTTTGTCACCAGAATCTTACCAGTTTAGCGACCCATCCGGTTCCACAGGCCACGTCCAGAACCAGAACATCTCCAGGACTCCCAGTGAAGTTCTCAGACAGGAAATTTACAGCCAGATGTGGAGCTCTGTAGCTCATCAGAGAGCAGTCCTGTTCAACAAACACATGTTCAGTTCCAGATGTTACAGCAGCTGGCTGACGTCTGAAGCAGCACTGATCCTGAGGCCCTGTCCCTGCAGCTGCAGTACAGTCCTAATGCCCACTAGGGGGAAGAGAAACCAGCCGATCTCAATGTTCTTTAAACCAGTGGTTCTCAACTGGTCTGGCTTCGGGACCCACCATCACCCCTTAATGACAAGCCGCGACCCAAATCGAGGAAAATGTTCAACTTCTCAAATTGATTTAATGAAAAGATGCTGCAGTTTGAACCTGAGATAGTACAGAATATCACAGTATGCCAACACAAAAAAACAAGTTTAATGATAAACCAAAACGGTGGCGATGCTAGAGAGGGAAATATTCCCTTTTACACTCAATTTGCTGCATTTTAATTAAAAACCAAAAAGTGCATCTTAAGGACACAAGGTAATACAACATACATAACAATTCAGTAACTTCAGCCTTTTTTAACAGACTCAACAGTGCTTTCATGCACAAACATGAAATAAAAAAGTCTGAGAAGTAGTTTCAAAAAGACTCAAATTATGTAGCTTTAGCTGAGAATACTTTGCGGGTGTTCTTCTGTGCTGTGAAATGGTGGGTGTCTATTAGCATTACAAGGCATTAACGCCAAATACTGTTAAGGAGTGTGAATAGACGGCAATCCGCTGCATAAAAAATCCCCTTCTAAATGAAAGCACAGGATTTTTTTCTTAACATTGTTTTTTGCCCAGGTAAAGGCCCGCCACCCACTGAAAACGGGACCCACCAGTTGAGAATCACTGCTTTAAACTCACTGTTTCGTAGTTTTTTGCCCACATGTCGTAGAACTGAGCTCTATCTCTTGCGTGAGGACTCTTGCACGTCTGAAAGGCGGCTCTGGCTTCTTCTGTAGTTCTGGAGTCCGACATGATTAGGGCGACGTCACACCTGAGGAGACAAGTTGAGTTTATATGAGATTCTAAACTGACACACGAAAAACAAAGTAACACGGAGAGAGAACAATCAAAGACACGTTGTTCATGTTAAAGGAAGCGTGTGGTTTGGCTGAGTGAAGCGACTTGCACTCACCTGTGTGAGATGCACAGGAATGTTACCCCACTGGTTCACAACAGGTCACAGTTTCAGCTTCAGTGTCATTCATGTTTGATGGAGCTGTGTGTGTGAGTGGGGGGGTCGTTGGGTTGATGGTTCAAGTATTGACATGTTAACAAACTTTTGGAATTCAAGCTGCTGCCTGAGCTGTTTAAGGCCCAATCCCATTTCACCCCCACCCCTTGTTTTCGAGGGACATCTTGTCCCTTGAAACGAAGCTGCTAGGGGTAGTGGTGGAAATGTCCCCCTACGAATTGGCACAGCCCTTCAAGAAGCCGTTACATCATCAGTAGTCGTCGATGTAAACAGACAAGACAAAAAGTTTTGCCGGGGACGTCATTGTAATAATATTGTTGAGATCTTAAATAAACCAATGCTATTGTTTGCAGTTACTAAAGTAACAAACCTATAATATCCTAATAACATCTGTGCTAATGCAGGTGAATCAATGGCATTTGAAATTGAAAAGCTTGATGCTCGAGATTAGTTCACGTATGAATCAAAAGCTTCAGGCTGCTAGAAGTGGTCTGTATAAAACCCTGCCAGGAGGGTTTGTATCAGAAATGAATCTACTCCCCCCAGTCATGTAAATACACACGTTCCCAGAGAATTTGGTCGAGGAGGTGGAGTTGCTGCTATTTTTAACTCCAGTCTATTAATTAATCCTAAACCTAAACTAAGCTACAACTCATTTGAATGTCTTGTTCTTAGTCTTCCACGCCAACCAAGAAACACCAACAGCCAATCATATTTGCTGTAGTTTAACGTGCCCTGGGGCTTATACTGAATTTTTAACAGAATTCCTGAGTTTTATCAAACCTAGTCCTAAAGACCGATAAAATTATTATTGTTGGTGACTTTAATATTCATGTTGACAATAATAAAGATAGCCTTAGCGTAGCATTTATTTCGCAATTAGACTCAATTGGTTTCAGTCAGTGTGTACACCAACCTACTCATTGTTGTAACCACACACTTGACCTTATATTATCATACGGTGTCAAAATTGAAAATCTAACAGTACTTCCGCGCAATCCAATTCTATCAGACCATAATTTAATAACCTTCGATTTTTCACTATCAGAATATATGCCACTAATAATGAACTCATTTTCAAGATGTTTACCTGATAGTGCTGTAGCTAAATTTAAGGAAATAATTCCGATTACATTTAAACCCGTACTATCCGTCGATATAAACAACAAATTCATTAAAAACCCTAGCTCCACTGAGATTGACCATCTCGTCGATAGCTCTGTAAAGTCATTACGACTAACATTAGACTCAATAGCGCCTCTAAAAAAGAAACATATAAAACATAGTAAATTAGCTCCGTGGTATAATTCCAAGACACATGAGTTAAAACAAGTATCAAGAAAACTAGAAAGGAAGTGGCGCTCCAGCAACCGTGTTGAAAATCTCCTAGACTGGAAGAGTAGTGTTAAAGCATATAAGAAGGTTCCACAAAGCAAGAGCCGCCTACTATTCAAAACTAAGAGAAGAGAATAAAAACAACCCCAGGTTTCTCTTCAGCACTGTAGCCAGGCTGACTGAGAGTCACACCTCCACCGAACCCAGTATTCCTCGATCCTAAATAGCAATATCTTTATGAATTTCTTTAATGATAAAATTCTAACCATTAGAAATCAAATCAACCATCTCCTGCCCTCAATTGGCACTAATACCCCATCAAGAATAGAAAACTCAGAAACGGCCAAGAATCCTACCAATTATTTAGACAGCTTCTCTCTGATCAGCCTCGATCAGCTGACCAAAATAATCTCATCTTCTAAACCAACAACTTGTATCTCAGACCCCATTCCTACAAAATTACTTAAAGAAATTCTGCCCCTAATTGACAGTTCATTACTGAACACAATCAATCTGTCATTATCATCAGGATATGTACCACAGTCTTTTAAAATAGCTGTAATCAAACCCTCCTCAAAAACCCACCTTAGACCCAGAGGTTTTAGCCAATTATCGTCCGATATCTAATCTCCCTTCCTGTCTAAAATCCTAGAAAAAGTTGTAGCCAATCAGCTGTGTGAGTTTCTCCAGGAAAATAATATATATGAAGACTTTCAGTCAGGGTTTAGAGCCAATCACAGCACAGAGACAGCCTTGGCAAAAGTCACTAATGATCTTCTAATAGCTTCAGATCAGGGGTTTGTGTCTGTCCTCGTTCTGTTAGATCTTAGTGCAGCATTTGACACAATTGACCATAATATTTTATTACAGAGACTAGAACAGTTAATTAGCATTAAAGGAACCGCCCTAAAATGGTTTAAATGCTATTTTTCAGACCGCTCCCAATTCGTGCAAATTAATGATGAGTCATCTGTGCGCACCAAAGTTAACCATGGTGTTCCACAGGGCTCTGTGCTCGCCCAATTTTATTCTCATTATATATGCTTCCACTTGGAAACATTATCAGGACACACTCGGTAAATTTCCACTGCTATATGGATGACACCCAGTTATACTTGTCAATAAAACCTGAACAAAGTAATCAAATAACTAAACTCCAAGCATGTCTCAAGGACATAAAACCTGGATGACCCAATTTTCTTATTAAACTCAGATAAAACAGAGGTTCTAATACTTGGCCCTAAACACCTTAGAGATACATTATCTAACGATATAGCTGCGCTAGACGACATTGCCCTTGCTTCCAATGAAACAGTCAGAATTGGGAGTGATCTTCGATCCTGATTTATCCTTTAATTCTCACTTAAAACAAATTTCTAGGACAGCCTTTTTCACTTGCGTAATATCTCCAAAATCAGACATGTCCTTTCTCAAAAGGATGCAGAAAACTAATCCACGCCTTTGTTACATCCAGACTGGATTATTGTAATTCCTTATTATCAGGCTCCAGCAGTAAGTCGTTAAAGACTCTGCAGCTTGTCCAAAATCGCAGCACGTGTCCTGACAAGAACCAAGAAAAGAGAGCACATTTCTCAGTATTAGCTTACACTGGCTCGGTTAAATCTAGAATAAATTTAAAATTCTCCTCCTCACCTTCAAGGCCCTTAACAATATGGCACCATTATATCTTAAAGAGCTGTTAGTACCTTATCACCACTAGAGCACTGCGCTCCCAGAATTCAGGCTTACTTTCGTCCCTAAAGTCTCTAAAAGTAGAGTAGGAGCCAGAGCTTTCAGCTATCAAGCTCCTCTCCTGTGGAATCATCTCCACTTTCAGTTCGGGAGGCAGACTCCATCTGTATGTTTAAGAGTAGGCTTAAAACCTTCCTTTTGATAACGCTTATAGTTAGAGCTGGTCCAGGCTTGTCCTTGACCTGCTCTCAGTTAGGCTGCTATAGGTTTAGAAGGTCGGGGACACATGACACACGGAGCTTCTCTTTCCAGCTTCTCCTTCCTCTTCTCAATCTTTATCACATCAAAGTAATTCATATCCCATCAATACATGTTACTGACTTGACTTCTTCCCGGAGTCCCTTTGCCTTATTGTCCGAGACCGAACGCGGCTGTGGCCACATCATGGATTAGGATCTGTGGATCACGTTATCAGAGGTCGTAATGGTGGATCCAGTATGGCGGACTCTGCATCGTGCTGGCTGATCGTGATAACAAAGGCAGATCCTTTATCGTGTTGGCATCAGATACTGGTAGTGGACCACGACCAGGTGGCAGCTGATGATGGATCCTAATGGCGGCAGTGGACAAACTGTGGACTATAGTGGCATCCGACTGATGGTGGATCATGATCTTGCTGGCTGCTGACCATGGACTGTGATTGCAGCAGGACAGCTCGATATACAGTATTTCTCCTCAGACACTTGACCATTAATGACATTAATCCACCAATTCACTGACCTTCAGTTATACTTCAAAATGTTTACCCTCATAATGCTGCTAAACCTTTATCTTGATGTTCTCCTTTACACTTAACATCCATTGCACTTCTGTCCGTCCTGGGAGACGGATCCTCACATGTGTCTCTGAGGTTTCTACCTTCTTTCCTGTTAAAAGGGTTTTTAAGTAGTTTTTCCTTACTCTTGTTGAGGGTTAAGGGCAGAGGATGTCACACCCTGTTAAAGCCCTATGAGACAAATTGTGATTTGTGAATATGGGCTATACAAATAAAATTTGATTGATTGATTGATTGAGATAGGGGGAGGAGGAGGAGAAAGGAGGAGAGAGAGATAGGGAGGAGGAGAATGGGAGAGGAGGAGAGAGAGATAGGGGAGGAGGAGAAGGAGAGAGGAGAGAGATAGGGGGAGGAGAAAGGAGAGAGGAGAGAGAGATAGGGGGAGGAAGAAGGAGAGAGAGGAGAGAGAGATAGGAGGAGAAAGGGAGGAGGAGAGAGAGATAGGGGGGAGGAGGAGGAGAAAGGGAGAGGGAGGAGAGAGAGATAGGGGAGGGAGGAGAATGGGAGAGGGAGGAGAGAGAGAGAGGAGGAGGAGAAAGGGAGAGGGAGGAGAGAGAGATAGAGGGGGAGGAGAAAGGGAGAGGGAGGAGAGAGAGATAGGGGGGAGGAGGAGGAGAAAGGGAGAGGAGGAGAGAGAGATAGGAGGAGAGAGAGATAGGGGGAGGAGGAGGAGAGAAAGGAGAGGGAGGAGAAAGGAGAGGAGGAGAGAGAGATAGGGAGAGGAGGAGAAAGGGAGAGGGAGGAGAGAGAGATAGGGGAGGAGAGGAGAAAGGAGAGGAGGAGAAAGGGAGAGGGAGGAGAGAGAGATAGGGGGAGGAGGAGGAGAAAGGGAGAGGGAGAGAGAGATAGGGGAGGAGGAGAATGGGAGAGGGAGGAGAGAGAGATAAGGGGAGGAGGAGAAAGGGAGAGAGAAGGGAGAGATAGGGGAGGAGAAAGGGAGAGGGAGGAGAGAGATAGAGGAGGAGGAGAAGGAGAGAGAGAGAGAGATAGAGGAGGAGAAAGAGGAGGAAGATAAGGGGAGGAAGGAGGAGAAAAGGAGGAGGAAGATAGGGGAGGAGAGAAGGAGAGGAGAGAAGATAGGGGAGGAGGAGGAAAAGGAGAGGAGGAGAGAGATAGAGGAGGAAAAGGAGAAAGGAAGGAAGAAGAGAGAGAGGAAGGGAGGAGGAGAAAGGGAAGGAAGGAGAGAGAGAATAGAGGAAGGAGGAGGAGAAAGAAGGGGAAGGAAAAGGAGAGGAAGGAAAGAAAGGGAGGAGGAGGAGAAAAGGAAAGGAGGAAGAGAGAGAGATAAAGGGAGGAGGGAGGAGAAAAGGGAGAGAGGGAGGAGAAAAGGAGAGGAGGAGAGATAGAGAGAGGAGGAGGAGAAAAGGGAGAGGGAGGAGAGATAGGGGAGGGAGAGGGAGAGAGAGAAAGGGAGGAGGAGGAAGGAGAGAGGAGAGATAGGGGGAGGAAGAAAAGGGAGAGGGAGGAGAGAGAGATAGGGGGAGAGGAGGAGAAAAAGGGAGAGGAGGAGAGAGATAGGGGAGGGAGGAGAAGGGAGAGGGAGGAGAGAGATAAAGGGAGGAGGAGGAAAAGGAGAGGAGGAAGAAGAAGAGGGAGAGGAAGGAGAAGGAGAGAAAGAAGGGGAGGAGGAGGAGAAAAGGAGAGAGGGAGGAGAGATAGAGAGGAGGAGGAAAGGAGAGGAGGAAGAAAGAGGAGGAGGAGAAGGGAGAGGAGAGAGAGATAGGGGAGGAGGAGGAGAAAGGAGAGGGAGGAGAGAGAGAGATAGAGAGGAGGAGAAAGGAGAGGGAGGAGAAAGGGAAAGGGAGGAGAGAGAGATAGGAGGAGGAGGAGGAAAAGGGAGAGGGAGGAGAGAGAGATAGGGGAGAGGAGGAGAAAGAGAGGAAGAGATAGAGAGGAAGGAGGAGGAGAAGAGAGGAAGGAGAGAGAGATAGGGAGGAGGAGGAGAAAAGGAGGGAGGAGAGAGATAAGGGGGAGGAGGAGGAGAAAGGAGGGAGGAAGGAGAGAGAGAAAGGGGAGAGGGAGGAGAAAAGAGAGGAGAGAGAGATAGGGGAGGAGGAGGAGAAAGGGAGAGGAGAGGAGAGAGAGAATAGGGGAGGAGGAGGAAGAGGAGGAGGAGAGAGAGATAGGGGAAGGGAGGAGAATGGGAGAGGGAGGAGAGAGAGATAGGGGGAGGAGGAGGAGAAGGGAGAGAGGAGAGAGATAGGGGGAGGAAGGAGGAAAGGAGAGAGAGATAGGGGGAGGAGGAGGAAGGGAGAGGGAGGAGAGAGATAGAGGAGGGAGGAGAATGGGAGAGGAGGAGAGAGATAGGGGAGGAGGAGGAGAAAGGAGAGGGAGGAGAGAGAGATAGGGGGAGGAGGAGAAAAGGGAGAGGGAGGAGAGAGAGATAGGGGGAGGAGGAGGAGAAAGGGAGAGGGAGGGAGGAGAAAGAGAGGAGAGGAGGAGGAGAATGGGAGAGGGAGGAGAGAGAGATAGGGGGAGGAGGAGGAGAAAGGGAGAGGGGAGGAGAAAGGAGAGGAGAGATAGGGGAGAGGAGGAAAGGGAGAAGAGGAGGAGAGATAGGGGGAGGAGGAGGAGAAAGAGAGGAGGAAGAAGGGAGGAGGATAGGAAAGGGAGAAGGGAGGAGGAGAAGAAAGGAAGAGGAAAGGGGAGAAGGAGAGAAAGAGGAGGAGGAAGGGAAAGGAGAGGGAGGAAGAGAGAAAGGGGAAGAGGAAGGAAAAGAGAAAGGAAGGAAGAATAAAGGAAGGAAGGAAAAGGAAGAAAGGAAAGAGGAAAGAAAAGGAAGATAAAGGGAGGGAGGAAAAGGAGAGGAGGAAGATAAAGGAAGGGAGGAGAATAGGAGAAGGAAGGAGAGATAGGGGAAGGAGGAAAAAGGAGAGGGAAGGAGAAGATAGAGGAGAGAAAGGAGAGGAGGATAGGGGAGGAGGAGAATGGGAGAGGAGAGAGAGATAGGGGGAGGAGGAGGAGAAAAGGAGAGGGAGGAGAGAGATAGGGGAGGAGGAGAATGGGAGAGGGAGGAGAGAGATAGGGAGGAGGGAGGAGAAGAAGGGAAAGAAAGGAGAAAGGAAGGAAGAGAAAGGAAGGAAGGAAGGAAGAAAGAGAAGAAGGAAGGAAGGAAAAGGAGAAGGAGGAGAAAGAAAGGAAAGAGGAAAGGAAGGAAAGAGAGAGAAAGAGAAGAAGAGAGGAAGGAAGGAGAAGGAGGAAAAGGGAGAGGGAGGAGAGAGAGATAGGAGGAGGAAGAGGAGAAAGGAAAAGAGGAGGAGAGATAGAGAGGGAGGGAGAATAGGAGAGGGAGGAGAGATAGAGGAGGAGGAGGAGAAAGGAGAGAGAGGAGAGAGAGATAAAGGGGAGGAGAAAGGAGAGGGAGGAGAGAGAGATAGGGGAGGAGGAGGAGAAAGGGAGAGGAGGAGAGAGAGATAGGGAGGAGGAGAATGGAGGGAGAAGATAGAGGAGGAGGAGGAGAAAAGGAGAGGAGAGATAGGGGGAGGAGGAAGGAAAAGGAGAGGAGGAGAGAGAGATAGGGGAGAGGAGGAGGAAAGGAAGAGGAAGAAAGAGGAGGAAGGGGAGAAAGGAGAAGAAGAAAGAGGAGAGGAGGAAAAGGAGAGAGAGGAGGAGAGAGAGATAGGAGAGGAGAAAAGGAGAGGGAGGAGAGAGAGATAGGGGGAGGAGAGGAGAAAAAGGAAAGAGGAGAGAGAGAGAGGAGGAGGAGAAAAGGAGAGGAGGAGAGATAAAGGGGGAGGAGGAGAATGGGGAGAGAGAGAGAGATAGGGGAGGGGAGGAAAAGGGAGAGGGAGGAGAGAGAGATAGAGAGGAGGAAGAATGGGAGGGAGGAGAGAGAGATAGGGGAGGAGGAGAATGGGAGAGGAGGGAGAGATAGGGGAGGAGGAGAAAAGGGAGAGGAGGGAGAGAGATAGGAGGAGAGGAAAGAGGAGGAGAAAAGGAGAGGAGGAGAGAGAGATAAAGAGGAGAGAGAGATAGGGAGGAGGAGAATGGGAGAGGAGGAGAGAGAGATAGGGGGAGGAGGAGGAGAAAGGGAGAGGAGGAGAGAGATAGAGAGAGGAGGAGGAGAAAGGGAGAGGGAGGAGAGAGAGATAGGGGAGGAGGGAGAATGGGAGGGAGGAGAGAGAGATAGGGGAGGAGGAGGAGAAAGGGGAGAGGAGGAGAGAGATAGGGGGAGGAGGAGAATGGGAGAGGGAGGAGAGAGAGATAGGGGGGAGGAGGAGGAGAAAGGAGAGGGAGGAGAGAGAGAAGGGAGGGGGGGGAGAGGAGAGAGAGACCAGGAACACTTGTGCACCATCAGGTTTCAGCTCTGACTAGTTATAATGAAAACAATAAGGGTGTAAAGATGTTATTAATGATAGCAGCAACAATTCATATAATAAGGAATTAATAATAGGTAGAATTGTTAATAATAATAATTATTATTATTATTATTATTATTATTATTATAGTTGTTATCCTGCTGCTGTCATGTCAGAGATACCTGCGTTCAGGACCTGATCCAGAACTATGGGCTTTATCAAAGACGAAGGTTTTAAGTTTAACGTTAAATATAGAGATGGTGTCTGAATCTAGAACCCAGAGTGAGAGCTGGTTCCACAGGAGAGGAGCCAAGTAGCTGAAGGTTCTACCTCCTGTTCTACTCTTACAGACTCTAGAACCCAGAGTGAGAGCTGGTTCCACAGGAGAGGAGCCTGGTAGCTGAAGGTTCTACCTCCTGTTCTACTCTTACAGACTCTAGAACCCAGAGTGAGAGCTGGTTCCACAGGAGAGGATCCTGGTAGCTGAAGGTTCTACCTCCTGTTCTACTCTTACAGACTCTAGAACCCAGAGTGAGAGCTGGTTCCACAGGAGAGGATCCTGGTAGCTGAAGGTTCTACCTCCTGTTCTACTCTTACAGACTCTAGAACAGTGCTCGCGAACCCGTCGATCGCGATCTACCGGTCGATCTCCCAGTCTTCACTGTCGACCCCCCAACTCTCTGGACTCACTGGCTGTCGTCGCGCCGCAGATCAGCTGTGTGTCGGTTGTCTGTGTGTCGGTTGTCTGTTGTTCACACGCACTGTGTGTCCGCTACTGGCGTCTGAGCTGCAGGTTTATCTCCTGCATTTCCTTCAAGAGCAAGTTGGTTTATGTACGAAACTAAATGTCAGGACTCTCCGGTCTGAAGACGAGCATCTTCCGGTCTGTGGATAACAATCAAAGTCCCGTTGGAACAAATGAGTGGATTCAGAAGGTGAACCGCTGGAGTGCTTTCACTTTGAAACGGGTTCGGGAAGTGATGTAAATACATTTGTGTCATAAACAGATAAACATTGTGGTTCACAGCAGAATAAACAGAGAAGATGATCTTACCTGAGTTTTAATGTTTATCTGATGAATTTATGTCACAAACAAATGGTTGCAACATTTCTGTATGCCTTTTCAAAATAAAAGCACTCCAGCGTTTCTGTTAATGGAATCCATTCCCTTGTTTAAAAAGGGTTTTTTATTGTGAAATACATGTAAGAGCAGAAGATGCACGGCTTCATACTGTGTAGTACTGGTATTTATTTTAGTTTTATTTTAATTTAATTTATTTGTGGCCATATTCAAATCAAAGCCTATATGTAAAACATTGTGCTGCAGTATGTCGTGTTCTTTTATCCCGAGATATGAGAAGAGCCGGTCTCGGTTTGGTTCAACAAGTATTTATTCAGAAGCAATGAAAAGGTACAGCATAGCTATGTGCACATAGCTATGGGCACTCAATACACAGCCTCGGCTTTCTAGTAGCACGGGGTAGTCAAGAGTCGCCCGAACGGACGGCGGGTACAGTACTTATAATAGTAGGTATAACTTCATTGGTCAATAACGAGGGGGAGTCACCATGGTTTAGACCTTGGCTATCCCTTGCTGGTGCGCAGGCGTGGTCCCCAGCGTCTTGGCACTGGAATCTGCGAATGATGAGGAGCTCCCAGGTTTGCCCCTCCTCTGACAGTAGCTGGGAAAATCTTCACATTCTGACAGTGTTTGGTTTTGTGTTTTAATAACAAGCCTTGACATTGGACGGCTGTATGTTCTGTGTGCGTAAGCATGCGCATTTTCCAGACAAAACAACGCCTTTCCTATCTGTCCTTCAGACCCTAGTGGCAGCTGCTTGAATTCTTTCTAAGGGTAGGTCACAGTTTCTTATGAAAACAGTGCATTCATGTATGTGTGATGTTTGTATAAAGCTAATGGAGTTTAGGCTGTAATATAGTAAGTTAGGTATGAGAACAAGTTAAAGTACAGTGTATTGTCTGCCACAGATGTACAGTCTCCACAACAGGCCTTATCAGACAGGTGCGAGACTGAACTGCGATGTGACGCACACACACACACAACAACCAACTTCAAGATTAAAACCAGCCAGCAACGGCTACTAACAGTCACTATGTGAAGGCCACACATTCTCCCACATATTCAGCCCAAACTGCCCCTGCCTAACATACTGCATTTGTTTAGAGTTCAGTTTCATTGCCATCTTCACAGACACACACACAAAGAAAAACATAGATTTTTGTCTTAACAAGTAGCAGCTCCTCTGCAGAACATGTTGTGGAACTGATAAGCTACATATTTTGCATTGTAAATATGAATTGATATTAATTTGAATATTGTGCATTGAAAGTTGCACAACTGCCTCTCTTTGTGTTTATTTATTTATTGTACATTCAGCCTTTAACACAAATTGCAAAAAATAATAAATATGACCCTCCTAAGTGGTTTTTTTGGAAGATATCAGGGTGGTAGATCTCGGCTTACGTTTGGAATTAAAAAGTGATCTTGGGCTCGAAAAGGTTGGTGATCACTGCTCTAGAACCACAAGAGAACCTGTGTTTTGGGAGTGCAGTGATCTATTTGGACAATACAGTGTTTTTAGCTCTTTGATATATGAAGGGTTTGATTGTTAAGGACTTTCTATGTGAGGAGCAGGATCTTGATATTCAGAGTTTTACAGGGAGCCAGTGCAGAGAAGCTAAGAGCAGTAATATGATCTCTCCTAGTTCCTGTCAGCACTCGTGCTGCAGCATCTTGGACCAACTGGAGGCTTTTCACAGACTTACTGGGACGTCCTGATAATAAAGAGTCACACTGATCCAGTCTAGAGGGAACAAATGGACGAGTTTCTCAGCTTCCTTCTGAGACAGGATGTTCCTAATGTTCATAATACTGTGCAGGTGGAAGAAAGCTGTCCTAGAGACTTGTTTTATATGTGGGTCACATGTCCTGGTCCTAACTCAGGTTCCTCACAGTGGAGCTGGGGGCCAAACTAACACCAAGGTTGCACACTAGCACATGGGTTGCCTAAAGGGAGCATAAGGTGAGGAGGAGCCAGAGCTTTCAGATGTCAAGCTCCTCTCCTGTGGAATCATCTCAGTTTCAGTTCTGGAGGTAGACACCCGCTCTACGTTTAAGATTCAAACCTTCCTTTGTGATAAAGTTATAGTTTATAGAGCTGGTCCAGGTTTGTCTTAGATCTTAGTTCTGCTGCTGTAGGTGTAGAATGTCGGGGTCACGTGACACATGGAGCTTCTCTTTCCTCTTTTCCCTCTTTATCACATTAATATCTCATCAACACATGTTACTGACGTGACTTCTTCACCGGAGTCCTGGTGCTTTATCGTTTGTAGATCCAGGCTGTGGCATGATCGTTGCTGGGGAAGTCCAGACCAGTTTATTATATTTAGATAATCATGAGTTTATTATATTTTAATGATGATCAGTTTATCATCTGTTTTTCTGGTCTGTGTTAAACATGATGAATCTGTTTCAGGTCGGAGTGACACATCTCTGTCAGGAAACGATCTTGGTCCAGTCTCATCGCGAGCTGCTCCGCGCAGACTCCCTGCATCATCATCATCATCTTCCTCATCCTCATCATCTTCATCATCCTCCTCACCATCACCAGCACAGCACCGAGCGGCTCCTCTGCGGCTCCTCTGCGGACCTTCGAGCGGACCTATGCGGACTGGAGCTTCGGCAGCAGCGGCCTGTCCTCGGTGATTTCCCCGCTGGATGTGAAGCTCAGAGCCGGGAGACAGCATCTGTCCGTCGGTGTCCCTCCGTCTCCTTCTCCCGCATCCCGCTGCCCTCAGCCTCAAAATGGCGGACATGATGGAGCTGGGACCCGCCTACGGTGAGAAGCAGGCCCGCTGTGCGGACACACAACCCGGGTTAACTACCAGCTGTAGCTCGGTGTATTCCGGTGAATCAGACTGAAATGTCCCGGGTCAGTTAGTGTGGTGGTTTTATTTATTGGTATTTTTACTGATTAGTGATCGGCTGCTTTTGTTGTTATTGATCTGTCTCCCGCCTTTAATAGAATCACTTTAATCAGTTTATTATTTTATTGTTTTATTAATTTCCCACCTCAGATAAAAAATCTGACATTTGATCAATACAGAGGAAAATGGCGGACAGATCATCTGCGTCACTTCCGCTCGTCTGTGATGAGACTAATCGATTATTGTTTATTGGTCAATAATCGAACTGATGAAAACAACAGAACGCGGTAAACTGCGCGTTCTCGTGCTCGCACCCTCTGTCTCGGGCCTTCACGTGCGTGCGCATACCCGTCGGGGTGGGTACCAGGTGACGTCATGTCTGTAGATTTGACAGTTTATTATTTTGTCAGTTCTTATTTTTAATTCGGTTCATCTTATTTTGAAAACCGAATCCAGGTAATGTAACGGAGTATTTTTACTCACATACTCATCTACTTTTACTTGAGTCAAACTTGTCACAACCCTTCAAAGATTCAGAGAAAAGGTGCAAACAACTTTAGCTTGTGCATCACACATCAGTTCAATACATCAGATGTGTGTGCTTGTTGGTGTGTGTGTCTGTGTGCTTGTTGGTGTGTGTGTCTGTGTGTTTGTTGGTGTGTGTGTCTGTGTGCTTGTTGGTTTGTTGGTGTGTGTGTGTGTGTGTGTGTGCTTGTTGGTGTGTGTGTCTGTGTGCTTGTTGGTTTGTTGGTGTGTGTGTCTGTGTGTTTGTTGGTGTGTGTGTCTGTGTGCTTGTTGGTGTGTGTGTCTGTGTGCTTGTTGGTGTGTGTGTGTGTTGCTAGGTAGCGAGCTCAGCTGCTCTCAGCTCTTTCCAAAACATGACCTCATCTGAGTGCAAAATAGGAAGCAGGACTTTTATTTTGAAACAAACTTCATCAGCTCATCAATGATGATGAAACAACAACTTTTTATTTTATTTTATTTTTCACAAATTCTATGTTTAAATATGCAAATGAGAGATTGGTTGGGTGGGGTTAAGTGAGCAAACAAAGGTCCTCACAAGTGTAGAAGAATGTGTTTTTGTTGTAGACAGAGAGCAGTGTGATGTCATCACTGTTTAGTCACACAATGTCATGATGTCATCACTTGTTATAGCATGATGACATCATCAGTGACTCAGCTTGATGTCATTCTTTAATCCTCAGTCCAAACTTCATGTTAGTGATGACTATTAACCAGTGTTGCATTGTGGGAACTGTAGTCTCCCGTGTCAGTTTACGTGTTAGTTTGATCATGGAACTCTTCTCTGTCTCAGCCATGTCTCCGGTGCTGGCGGGCTTCCTGGGAGCTGGTGTTCTAGTGGTGGTCGTAGTGGTTCTGGTTCTTCTCTGGTCGTTCTGTCAGCGCCGTTACCTGCGTGTCACCGGGCGCTACAAGCTGCGTGGAGACCGTTACTGCGATGCTGAGGACCCACCCTACAAGTTCATTCACATGCTGAAGGGCATCAGCATTTACCCAGAATCCCTCAGCAGCAGCAAGAGGATCGTTCGCAGCATCCGCCAGGCTGACCGGTCCGACCGCGATGGAGTGCGAGGCCCCACTGCTGCTTCCACGGCAGGGAGGGGCATGGTGCTGGTGGACGCTGAGAACAACATCCTGGATGTGCCGGGGCAGCTCCAGATGAGTCACCTGGTTCCCCCGGCCAGACAGGGTCCTGGCCATGGACAGGACCAGCTGGAGCGGGCGCTGCCAGTCCGCGCCGACTACTGCTGCCTGGACAGTAGCTCAGCCAGCAGCTCAGCCAGCAGCAAGACGGCGTCCCCCTTCACCCCCGCCTCCTCTGAGCCAGAGCCGGAGCCAAGCCTCGGCTCCATCAGCCTCACCGTCGACTACAACTTCCCCAAGAAGGCCCTGGTGGTGACCATCGTGGGGGCCCGGGGCCTCCCCGCCATGGACGAGCAGGCGGGCAGCTCGGACCCCTATGTGAAGATGACCATCCTGCCGGAGAAGAAGCACCGTGTCAAGACCCGCGTGCTGAGGAAAACCCTGGACCCGCTTTTCGATGAGACCTTCACCTTCTACGGCGTGGCGTACAGCTCGCTGCCCGAGCTCAACCTGCACTTTCTGGTCCTCAGTTTCGACCGGTTCGCCCGTGACGATGTCATCGGGGAGGCGGTGGTGCCGCTGAAGGGCGTGGACCCGAGCACAGGCCGAGTCCACCTGAGCCAGCAGATCAGCAAGAGGAACATGCAGGTGAGGGACGATGTCAGTTAGTCTGTTTTATTGCCCTAACCCTAACCCTTTCTAGAACTTTTCTTTTCTGCCTCCGTATTAGGTTCAAAGTTATTATATATTAATGATTCACATGATTAGTTCATATTTCATGGAGAAAAGAATCCTCAGTCTTCACAGGAACAAACATTATGTATTTTAATGTTAGATTGTTATTGTATATTATGAATAATCTTATTTTAATTATTATCGAACCGATCAGCTGATTGTTAAGTGTTTGTATCAAATCACAGTGTCGCTCTTCGTCTGTGTCCTCCTGCTGCTGATGTTGCAGTCACCATGGCAACAGGCTGATGACCTCCGATGACAGTCTCTCTGTTGTTTCGTCATTTAGTTAACGTTGGATTTTTGGATTAATGTCAACATGTTAGTGACAGAGACATTCTGTTGTCCGGCTGAGGTCTCACTCTGAAGGGTTTGAAATATAAAGAAAAGTCATGATGACTTTATAACGGCTGTATTTCCTCGAGCTATATACTCAACTAAATGCCAGGACACTAGCGAGCCACCGCTGCAAAGTTACTACCACTGCTGCTTCGGGATTGGCACACTGACGCACATTATAGGCATTACCTAGCTGCATGTCACTTTAACAATGAACACAGACACTAATCAGCAGTTATTAGGATCTGAACAGGACTTGAAGTTTACTTTGTGTTTGTTTGATTCGTTCTAGAGTTTATGAGCCACATATTGGGAAAAACGTCCAACATTTTGCATGCACGTATTTTCATAATTTTATGTCGCACCCGCAAGGTGTGACATCCTCTGTCCTTAACCCTCAACAAGCGTAAGATAAAACTACTAATAAAACCATATTGTCCAACAGTGGCAAAAAGAACGTAGACACCTCAGAGAGTCACATGTTAGGATCCCTCTCCTAGGACGAACAGAAGTGCAATAGATGCCACGTGATATTAGGATATTATAGGTTTGTCACTTTAGTAACTGCAAACAATAGCATTGGTATTACACAATAGCATTAGCAAGATCTAAACAATGTTATTACAATGACGTCCCCGGCAAAAAATGTTGTTTCGTCTGTTTACATTGAGGACTACTGATGATGTAACGGCTTCTTAAAGGGCTGTGCCAATTCGTAGGGGAAGATTTCAACCACTACCCTTAGTAGCTTCGTTTCAAGGGGCAAGATGTCCCGCAGTGTCGGCTTGTGTACGATCCACTCGTCTTTGTCCATCGTCGTTGTCCGAGCTAACTGTCAGCTGCGAACTGTTATTACACTCGCTCAGAGTAAGTCATGAACTAAGTATGAGATGTCAACACCCAGCAGAGTGAGATTCAGTAAGAGAAAACAGAGGGAGCCGTTGGGGTCATGTGACGCTACCCTCAGTGACGACGTCTTGTTCGTATCCACTGGAGACTCAGTGTGTCTCTCTGTGTGTTTCAGTGTGAGAGTCGTGGTGAGCTGCTGGCGTCTCTGTCCTACCAACCTGTGTCTCATCGTCTCAGCGTCGTCGTCCTTAAGGCGCGGCACCTCCCCAAGATGGACATCACCGGGCTGTCAGCGAGTGAGTACGATCGGCTGGAATACCTTGAGAGGACTTTTTACTTTCTGTCGATAAACACGATCAGTGACTGTGCTGCACGGTTAATCTCAATCTTTATGTGACCCTGTGCAAATATATAACCACAAAAAGCTGTGGTTTGTTTAATGAGAAATGAGGAGGTGGTTTTTCACTCTGTCTTCAGCTCATCCTGTAAACATGTGTCCGCTCTATACTCAGCATTCACTTCAACAGACGTTCTGTAGAAATATAAACATTTTCAGTGTCTCTGAGCTCAAACATGTTTTTACTTGTCCTGAGTTTATTTCCTCTGTGGCAGCTGAACTTGTGACAGCAGCGTTCAGAGACACAAACACTTTCAAGGCTGATTCACTCTTAAAAAACTCACTATAGACAGACTTAAAAATACTCACTAGCCTAGCAACATAAATATACAACATATAACCTACAATGCAACACTGTAAAATATGGTAATTACACTGGTACTCTCACCAGTCTGTCTTATATTCAAGACATTATGTTATTTACTTTTGTTCAAGTTCAGGAATATATTTTTTAAATGATCAGTAAACTGGATTTTCTTCGATAACCAAGAACTCACACTCAAAATATAGTCCACAATAATGACTATATGACTTTCTGATGGAGATAACGCTGCATCCACAGGGACACGAGTCAGAGACCCTCCCCCCCTGTTTGAGGCGGAGGAGCATCTGTTCCACATCCACGATGTTGAACAACTTTTCCACCAAGTGATCAGGCTCATAAACAGACTGTGCCCCTCCCACTTCCATCTGCAAGCCCCCCCATACACACACACACACCCTGATTCCTCCCATCCCCCGACAAATCATTATAATGTCTGGACTAAAATGCACTTTACATTAAAAGCTCTTTGAAGGGAAAACAGATGAATGTGTATAAGAATGTCAATAAACTCCTTCTTCTAACATTGGTTTTAATACTCTTTTAAACATTATTTATTGCTGTCTTTTTCTATATTTTTGAAGCACTGTTCACTGTAGATAAAGACGTGTGTTGACCACCTCCCTCCTCTTCTCTCCTCAGACCCCTACGTGAAGGTGAACGTTTTCTACGGACGTAAGCGAATCGCCAAGAAGAAGACCCACGTGAAGAAGGGCACGCTGAACCCGGTCTTCAACGAGTCCTTCATCTACGACATTCCGCCCGAGCTGCTGCCAGAGATCTCCATCGAATTCCTGGTGGTCGATTTCGACCGAACCACCAAGAACGAGGTGCTTGGCCGCCTGCTGCTCGGCCTCCACAGCCCCTCCCCCTCTGGCCCGGCCCACTGGAGGGAGGTGTGTGAAAACCCCCGACGTCAAATCTCCAAATGGCACAACCTCAGCCAGTACTGAGGGGCGGAGCTTCACAGTCCAGCTGACAGTGGCCGCCAGCTTGGACTGAACCAGTGAACAGCACTGGATATACAGACTGTCTGTACAGCACACACACATAAAACCACACATATACACACACACGTACATATACACGCATATATACATACACATATACACACACATATATACACACACACATATATATATATATACATATATATGTATATATATATATACATATAAACACACATACACATACACAAACACACATATATACACACATACACATATATACACCCATATACACACACACACACACACTCATATATATATATATATATATATACACACATATATATATATATACACTCATATATATATATATATATATATATATATATATATATATATATACAACACACACATACATACACACACACATATATACACATATACATATATACACATACACACATATATAAGTATACACATACACACACATAAAAATACAAACGTATATACACACACACATATGCACACAGACACACACTGTTGTGATCATTGTTAAACTCTACATTTGCAGTTGTTTATTTGAGTCGATAAGAATCAAGCTGTTTTTAAAATAGAATCATGACGTGAGACTCTTCTCATCTGGATCGTGTGTGTCGATGGGGAACAAATGATCCAATAAGACTTCAAAAAAGAAAAAATCTCCCCTCTTGCTGTTGTCATGCAGTTCATCGCATGTTTGTCCCTAAAGAAAAGACGAGTGGAGCTGCTGACGGACACGTGAAGAACATTTAACTCTGCTTTTAACTCAACGCTGAAATATCCTCGTAGACAAACTCTTCAGACCCGACTCGACCACATGTTCCACGTCGTTCTGATCGGCAGCATGTTTCCCGCCCGCAGCTTGACGCTTCGATTCCCGGTAAAGAAGATGAAACACGGTTTCCAGTCACAAAGTGTGAGACGTGGAGTGAACGTGTGGCTGAAGATGACGGACGTGTAAAATATGTCGGTCTGATGGTGAACTGAGAGCAGCTGTGATGTCATCAGTCGTCATCTCGTCATTATTGATCACATCAAAGAGAAACATCTCAGGGTTCTGATGAGACCTCGAATCAGAACCCTCAGCTTCTCTCTCCTCTTCCTCCTGTCTCCTCCTTCCCTCCTCTCCTTTTCTCCTCCTCCTCTTACTCATCTCCTCCTGTGATTTATTGCTCTGCTTTTCTGAAGGACTTCTTGCTGCAGTGCTTGAATCAGACAGGTGGTGGCGCTGTTTCAGAAACACTTTGATGTTATGAAGTTGATTCAGATTTCATGAGAAGAACCAGTTCCACCTGAAGAGCTAATGGCTGCAGATGTGTACAGATGTGAAGAAGTTTGCTGGTTTCCTTCCTGTCTGATGCCCTCGGAGCTTAAGTGTGTTTGAGCGCCCCCTGTTGTTCACCTGGATGCTAACCTCTGTGTTGGGTTTGTTAACACTCATTGGACGTGCAAATAAAAAACAAAGTCGGCCATGACGGCGTTTTCGTCCGACATCTGCTTCTGTGTCCACTTTGTTAGGTACACCTGTACAGAGCGACACAGCATGTTCAGGTTCAATCACCTAAACTGACGTATTCACCATGACAACCATTATTTGAAATTTTAACAGCTTTTTTATTAATTATGCATTACGTATATGCGTGTATGTGTGTCTCAGTGTGTGAGACTGTGTATCTATAGTTATGAGGCCAATTTTGGTTCAATACCATCATTGTGAGGACATTTTGTCTGGTCCTCACAATTTCAATGAGCTGTTTGAGGGTTAAGACTTGGTTTTAGGGTTAGGTTAGAGTTAGCTTAGGTTAGGGTTAGTAAGGGTTAGACATTTAGTTGTGAGGGTTAGGGGCTAGGGAATGAATTATGTCAATGAGTGTCCTCACAATTATAGAGGGACATGCATATGTGTGTGTGTGTTAGGGTTAGGGGGTTAAAGGAAGGACCAAACTGGAGGCCACACATGACAATTTAAAGTAAAAATCAAATGTATTTAAGTAAATTAATTTAACTAAGAATGTGTACTTCAGTTAATCAGTAATGTTTGTGTCTGGATGTGTGAATATGAGATGTATCTAAATATCTAAATACCTAAACAACCTAAATCCAACCAGCCCAGAGGTGAGAGAGAGAGTGAACTCAGGTGTCCAGATCTAAACAGTCACTCCCAAACACAAAGTAGGTCAGAGGACGAGAGGCCCTCACACCCAGTGGATCAAACAGAATTCATATCATACAATTATCCAATTACATCGACACATTTATTTTATTTCTTTACATCCTGCAAACTTACCACCGACCAATTCCTTTTTTACTTCACCCAGTTTTCATGACCCAACAACCTTGGATCCAAAGAAAGCACTTTTACATAAAATACTGCAAAGAAGAAATGTAAAGACCATCAAGTAAGTTACAGGACATGTTATGACCAAGGTGCACGTGATAATGCATCTGCAACAACAACCGCCTTTAATATGGCGGCTGTCTAAATGATAGGCCTGCAAGAACAAGACCCATTGCATCGAGTCTATTTCAGAAACTGAGTAATGAGTCGACTATAATTCAAGTGTCCTCAGTGTTTTCAAAGAATTAATGTTACACGTCCTCATATAACAAATAAAGGAGACAACACGTGACAGTAACAATCGCATATGAATGAACTGTGTCAGTGACATGTAAAGCGTCCTTGGGTCTCTTGAAAGGCGCTATATAAATTAAACCTTTTTTTGTTATAATTATTAGTGATGAGTTGTAACCTCCGGACGTTCTTCACTGTCACAGTTTCACATTTCACTGTTAAACTTTCTTTCATCTCTTCATATCTGAATCCATGTGCACTCTTCTTCCTCTGCGAAATACAGTGCACGGGTTTGTGCTGCTGAACACGCCCCCTACAGGAGGGTTAGAGTTAGTTCAGTTAACACAAACTCAACAGAGCTTAACCAGCTTTAAACTGTTTAACACAGAGTCGCTGAACCAGGGTTTGTTAACCCGAGTTGAATCAGAGAAGGTTGAACCAGCTTCATAGAACTGAGGCCTGTTCTACGAAGTGAGTTCAACATAACCAATCACAGACATGGACAGTTTGACTGACAGCAGAGCTGAGGATCAAACTGTTGAAAAACAAACGAAGAAAAGAAACAGTTCCAGCTGCTAAATGCAGGAAGAACAGCTGGTAAAACATCTGGGATTGTTTTGATAGTAAAACTGTTCATTAACAAGAGCAGATCTGAATATAATCTCACCTGTGTTTCCATCACATGTCATTTACATGTATTCTCATTGTGTGTCTCACAGTTTTAGTTTTTCAGGTGAAAACATAGGGTCAATCGGCTTGTTGCTCCCTCACTGCGAGCTAAACACTCAACAGCATCACCACTGTTTGCTGTCCTGGCTCCTAAACGGTGGAACCAGCTCCCCGTGGACATCAGGACAGAAAGTCTCCACATCGTCCTCCAGACTAAAGACACATCTCTTCAGACTATAGCTTGAATTTTAAAAAATTTAGTTTAAACAAAAAATTTAGTAGCTGTTGTGCAATAATAGGTAGACTTGATGTTGGCTAATTATTAATAATCATAAAATATGATTATTAAAATAATAAAATTATTTATTAAAATTATTAATTAAAAACAATAAAGTTATCAATTAAGAATAATGAAATAATTAATGAGAAACAATAAAATTATAAATTAAGAATAATACAATTTGTAATTATAATTTATCAAAGACGGGCACCACCCTGGTATTAGGGACCAACAATCAATCTGTAAAGATCAGTCTCATAATCTGGAAAAGTTCAATTAGAAATCTCAATATTTACTATTGATGATTATATAATGAACAGTGAAGGTTTTAAGTTCAAGCACTGGCTATCATAATCCAGCTGTATTCACATACATATGCACAAATAATCACAAAATACCGGTACTTTAAATACAATAGAATTTATTAAAGATAATAACATCAATGTTAATTAATGACTATTATCCTAACAAGAATCCACTATATCAAAGATCACAACACTAGCACTTAACACGATTTATAACACACAGCTGAGGAGCAGCTGTGGTTGTGGATCTGGAAAAAGTCTGGGGAACTCGGCCGGTGAGTGAAAGACTTTGCCGCGGTCGTTTCAAAATAAAGTTCAGGTAAAAAAAAGGAAGTTCACAAAAAGGGGAAGAATGAACTTAAGGTAAAAATCAAAATACAAACGTTTGGATGAGTTGCTCCCTTTGAGCGGCTGGATCATCTGGAGTAACCGGGAGAGGTTGTGGTCAAATCTTCAGCGCCGGGGAATGAGCAATGAATTGAGGGGGTTCTCTGTATTTATTACCTGAGAGGTGTCCGGCCTCCCTCCAGGGGGGGCCGTGGGGTCTGTTGGCTCTCAGCCAATGGAAGGCCCGAGTTTGACCTCGGGCGGCGGTCAAAAAAAACATGGATGCCCCAAAAGGATTGTGGGTGCTCTTCGGCCTCACAGCAGGAAACAACTCGAGGCAGGCTCTGAAAGGCCCATGTAGGCCTCATCATTCCTTTGTCTGGAGCCGATCCCCAACATAGCACTTAAATGGCACTTACATGTTATACTTTGTAGTTTGTCTTTCTTGAAGAAAATTGCACTTTCTTGATTCTTGTTGTTCTGGTTTGTTCCTCATGGTTGATGCACTGATTGTGAGTCGCTTTGGATAAAAGCGTCAGCTCAATGAAATGTAATGTAATTTAATGTAATGTAATGTTCCGGTTCCAAAAGGGGAAGCCTATGCGGAAGTGCTAAAAGTGTAATACCGTTGAGATCCAGCAGGGCTGGCTCATCTGGCTCCAAGCAACTATGGCTCAAAAAACTCCCCTTTCTGCCATGAAATACTCCGTCAAAAAAATGATCCACGGTTGATTATGGTCTCATTCGCTAGATATTCCCTGTCTTATAAGAGATCCGGTGGTCCATCTGAAAACAATATCGTAATTAATTCGATATTGGAGTTTAAAAAGCCGTAGATTTAGGGGCGTGTCTGTTTGACTGACACACAGACTCCGGGATGATTGACGGTTCAGATGAGAATCACCGGAGCTGTGTTTACACGTGTTCACTCACTTCTCTCACATTTACTGTGATTCTGTCGGTATCAGTCGCTGGAGAAGTTTTTAAACCAACACGTTAACTGTTAGTTTGTCTTTATTTGGCCCGAGCACCTGTTGCTTTAGCTTTAGTTGTTAGCTTTGAGTTCACCAGGTTTAAGACTTGTTCTTCAGTAACAGACACGGAGGAGCTGATGTCTCCGGTTGGTTCGGTGAGTAAACTCTTGTTTTATTAACATCTTCACGTGTTCTCTGTGCTCCACAAAAGTTACTGCATGTTTCTATGTGTTCTGATCGGAGAAGAGGAAGCTGCTAGCATGCTAGTTACTGTCCCAGTAAATGAGAATTACGATGCTAACCAAGCTAGCTAGTTAGCCGATAGCTTTGCAACGCTGGGCCTATCAGTTCCCTCAGGGCAGCTAACCTGTGTTAACCAGGTGATAAAGTTCAGCTCGATGAAAAGGTAAATGTAAAAAGTCCACTAGGACGTGATGATAGTTCAGTTTAACATAATGTTTGGTAACTTCTTACATATGGTTCAACAGTAGCATTGACTTTCTGTGTTTTGTTGTGATCACTGCAGTATGTCTAAAGTTAATCAGGTTATGTAGTGAAGCTGTCACATTATACTGACTGTAGGAAAAACACACAGTGAGTTAACTACTTTACACACTTTACATACTCTCCATGAATCTACCAGAGGCTGAAGGACTGAAGCTTAAGTTGATGATGAGGTGAAACAACTGGAGCTCATCCACCGATCAGATGACTGGTGTCAACAGCAGGAAGAGCTCATGTATGGAGCAGAATATTTGGTGGCATTCTTCAGGATGTGGAGGAGAGAGACTGGATAACATCACGAATTATGTCATGAGATGATTTCAATAAACCACGTTCAGTTTCCTCTGAGATGACAGAGTAACAGAACTTTGTGTTTCATTCTCTATCTTCTCAGATTCAGTTTCTTACCTTTGACTTAATTTCTGCTGTTTTTACAGGTGGTAGTAACATTTTTAAAACATAACATGCCAATTATTGACCTAGAATGAGTAAATGGATCCACTTCAGCAGTCACAGCCTTCATAGGTTTATGTCAAGTGTTTACCAATGTGACATGAAGAGTCCTGGTGGAACTGTACAACCTGAAGTTCACCTGGATTAATTGTGACTTGTATAACAAATGTTTCCTGCTGTTAACACTTTAAAAGTATGTATTAGATATATACGCAATGAGGTGTTTACTTAACCTGTGATATTTGACCCTGGACACAACTTTCAACCACTATTGGTCACTCTGGGCCCCATGACCCATGAGGTCACCAGGCCAATATGAGCCCAGTCCCCCCTCTCTTCTGTCTCTTCCTGCTCAGCTTCCCATAGAGGAGAGGTGTAGCTCTCCAGCTCACCCAGCCAGGGAAACGTCCTCCCTACCCAGGCTCTACCAACCTCCAAGCATGCCTGCCTGGAGCAGACTGCTGAAACCTTCCAAAAGGCAGCGACACGAGAGCCTGCCTAAGAACTTCAGAACAAGAGCTGCATCGGACAGCAGAACCACGAAACAGGAGCCACAAACCAGCAAGACGACTTCACTGGACTTCAAACTTCACATCAACCTTTTTCCCCTTTTCATGGACGAGTCACACAACTGGGCTTAATAATTATACTAGTCTAAGCCAAAGCTGTTTATTCTATTCTGTGTGATGTTTATAAATTTGATTTGTGTTGCTGTGATATTTTGGTTATAAGTTATTTGAAAGTTAATGTTAGTTATGTTATGCTCTTCAGTCTTTCTTTGCATGCAACTAGCTACTTTCTCTAACCTCCAACACACACACACACACACACACACACACACACACACACACACACACACACACACACACACAAACATCTCTCTGACCTCAGCCACAGGGGGTCCGTTGTCTTCATAGTGGCCTGCAGCCATTTTGAAAGCACACTCACTCACACAGACACACACACACGCGCATACTCACATACACATCTTTATATAGTAAGTACACCTTTAGTAGTTTGGGTTTTTATACTATTATCTTCATAATAAATGTTTTTCTTTAACAAATGTTGTCTTCATTAATGTTGCATAAGTGTGAATTTTGCCAACCTCTACACTGTCAAGAACTCTATATCCTTCAACTTTGCTAACTATCTGTGTGGTAATTTTGGTTATAGTTATTATTTAATTATTGATCAGAGTTCCAAATTTGTAATTAGTACTTTCATGAGACTTAGTCAATAAATTGGCTTTGTTTTCCCTTTCTTTGAAGGGTGGTGCCCCGAGGTAGCTTTAATCAATTAAAGGGGTTTTACTTGTGTTTTTGTATTACTTGTGTTGTTGTCGTTACTCGTGTTGTGTTGTTGTCATCATTACTTGTTGCGTTACTCATGTCCCACAGATCACCTGATTTCCCACAATGCACCAAGAAGAAGAAAATGGATGGAGCAGAATTTTCACTGTGCATCTCAATGACTTGACAAACGTGTGTGTGTTCGATTCCTAATAAACGATGAATTTCTCGTCTGTTTCTGTTCTTTCCTCAGAAATGACCTCATTCAGCGGCTGGTAATTGATTAGTCCCTGACAGACACACAAACAGCAGACGATTGATAAAATAACTCACTGCTGTAATGTCACATGACCCCACGTCCAATCAGCTCGCATAGATCAGCCTCAAATACAGTTTCCGCTCAGCAGCAGCCCATCAACGTTTCTTCATCATCTCATGTGGTAAGACATTTCACTCTGTCTCATATTTCAAATCCTGCTCATTATTTGATTTTCTGTTGCTGTTTATTCGTTCACTCGCTTATTCATTCGTTCATTACTTCATCCGTTTGTGTCACAGTGAAATAATAATAATAATTATTATTTTAATTATTATTTATTTGTGAAACAAGTTATTGTTTGAATAACAATTTTTTAAAGAAGCTAAATTATGAGATGAAAAGTCAAACTCTTCCCACAAAAATAAAAATCTAAATCTTCTTTAAAATGATTTAAAGTTTTTGTCCCATCAGGCCTTTGGGTGTGGCTCTCACTCCTTAATATCGTTTACAGTGTAGTTGTAGTTGCAGAAACAGATAAACACAGTATTTACATTAATCACCAATCAATGTTTTTACTGTGTATTTTTGATTATAGATTTTTATTTTGGAGATTATTTAATTGATCATTTATTCCAAAAACAACTTATCAAACAGAAAATCATCAAATAATCATGTTTCAGAAATAAAATATTTACACTTACTGCTCAAAATAAATGAAATAAAAATTGTATACAAACAAATTTAAAAGAAAACAATTTATTAGATTAAAGAAAAAAGACCAGGACCAGGACCAGGTTCAGGTTCAGGTTCAGGTTTCTTTTGAAGCTGATTTTTAACTTCTGTCTTGAGATGATTTTCTTCTTCACGGTCTCTGTGCTCGTGAAGAATCGGTTGAATCGTTTTGTGTCGCTCTCATTTTCATGCTGGTTTCAGCAGAACAGTCAAGGTCTTTATGGCGCCGCAGCAGCTGACTGCCTCATGCTGAGGCCTTGTGACGTCACAACCTCTGACCTCTGCTCGTCTCTCCTCAGATTCAGTGACGGAGAAATGTCCGATCTACAAAATCATGAGGTGAGTTCAGACAAACCCCCGACCCCCAGGTTCACCCGATTCAGTGTAAACGTCACGAGATCTCAAATTTTGTGAGAAGAAAAAATGTCTGACTTTAATCTCAGAAATGTAAAAGTCCCTCATACTCTCCGTATGTTAGAGTCATTTGACGAATGTTTGATTCATTTCAGTGTTTAATGCTTGTTCAGTTTGTGACGTCACAATGAGACCAGTAAGTTTATCTGGTGTTGTACTGCTTGCAGCCAGTAGGGCGGCGCCATGTTAGCCGCTAACGTTAAAGGAGACATGATGTTGGCTGCAGAGCTCGCCATGCATCAGCCGGCTCTCTCTCTCTCCCTTGCTCTCAGATCAGCGCCATGCTCAGAGTCTCTCGTCTGCCGCTGGTTCGCTCGGCGCTGCAGTCGGTGACTTCAGTGTACTCGGAGGTTATAGGTCGTTATCCTCTGCTGGGGCTGATGGGAGGAGTGGCCGAGGTCGGAGTTCGCAGCGTCTCCCTCGTGGCCATGAAGCAAGCCACACCCATCCTGCAGAGCCTAGAGCCACAGAGTATGTGGAGATAAATGCTACTGCTGCTAATTATGCTACTGCTGCTAATTATGCTAATAATCCTAATGATGCTAATGATGCTAATAATGCTAATGGTGCTACTGCTGCTAATGATGCTACCACTGCTAATAATGCTACTGCTGCTAATTATGCTAATTATGCTAACAATGCTAATTATGCGAATTATGCTAATGGAGCTATTGCTGCTAATGATGCTACCACTGCTAATGATGCCAATATTGCTAACGACGTGGCATCGATGCGGTTTAATGTTGAATATTAACAGCACATTAATTTGTTTTCTCCTCAGTTGAAGTAGCCAACAATTTCGCTCAGTTCGGTCTCGACCGTCTGGAAAAGAACTTCCCGATTCTGAATCAGTCGACAGACGAGGTACGTTCCTGCTTTAAGAAAACTTTTTTAATCACCAAACTTTTATAACTTTTAAAAACTTTAAACTTTTATATACTTTATACTTTTATATACTTTAAACTTTTATAAACTTTAAACTCTTTTAAACGGAGGAGAACCTCACATACTTTAATACTTTGATCCTTTAAGTAGCTTCATCCTGTGAAATAAATATTTATTTGGGGGACAGATAGTTTCCAGATTTACCTTGTGACAGCCCCCTCTGGGACTCGAACACTCACCACAGTGACTCTCCACTGTTGTGTGGTGCACACTCTCCTTAAAGGGAAGGATAAGGGAAGTTTAAATCAATGTCTGGTTGGTGAAGTGGATCTCAGCCTCCTCTGATTTTTATTATTCAACAGTTTCATCCTCGGCTCTGCTGTCAGTCAAACTGTTCATGTCTGTGATTGGTCATATGCAGGAAACCCCTCCCCTTTCATGTGCACTGTACAGTAGGAAAACCTGAGTTAACTTAACGAGTGGATACCCAGCGTCATGTGACCACTGAGCCTGACGGTGATTGTTAGGATAAGTTCAGCTGGATAAACAGATCCTGGATATGTTGAACTCTCTTTGTCGAACAGACCTCTAATGTCTTGTCTCTCTTCAGGTTGTGGGTCACCTCAAGGACGCCCTCTTCCTGACCCTGGACGACGTGCAGCTGTGGGTGGTGGACGGTTTGGATGGCGCTCTTGATCAGCTGGAACGTCTGGCCGACGCGGCTCGGGTTGCGGTGCGGCAGTTGCAGGACTCTCAGGTGGGTCGAGCGGCCACGTCAGGACTGGACGACGTGCTGAGTCGTCTGGAGGATGCCACCGCCTACTACCTGCCCCTCCCACCCACGCTGCGTGAGTATAGGGGCATTCTGGAAAAGCAGCGCACTGTTCTGTCATGTGATTGGACACCTGCTGTAAACATGGGTGCACGAAGTGGGAGGAGCTAATAATGAGAAACAGTTATTTAATAATAGTAGTTTCAATAATAATAAAATTAAAAGTGTAGTAAAACTAAACAACATAGATACAATAGAATAAGTGAGAACAGTAGCGTAAAACTCTGCGTGACGTTTGGTGTGACACAAGATGCTAATTCATGTTTCTGTGATCCTGCAGCTTCACATTCTTAAAAACTGTGTCTTTGTTTTCTTCTGGTTGTTGTTGTGGTTGTTGTTGTGGTCGTCATGGTTGTGGTCAGGTCGGGAGTGGGAGATGCGGGTGCAGGAGTATGAGGACGAGGACGAGGATGACGAGCCCAGTCTGTGGACGAGGGTTCGGAGTCTCCTGCTCAGCCTCAGTCTGCAATTCTACCACCGAATGATGAAGGTCAGGGAGCAGCTGCTGACAGCCGCCAGGACGCTGGGAGACTCCGCTGAGAAGGTGAAAAAATGTCAAACTGTCCATGTCCTTCCTTTCTAAGTCTAAACCCCTGCAGACCCACTGTCCACTTGTCCCCCGGTCCGGCACCGTCTCTTCACTGTGTGGACGTGAGACAAGTTTCCAGATTACACGACAAAAGTCGGAGTTTGGTGACATGGTGAAGCAGCACGGGATTATGGGAGTTCGCATCATTGACGATCTGTGTTTACACACGAAGTCTCCAACCTTAAGAAGATAAAGATGCTTAAGCACGATTCTAAAACATCTGCCTGCTTCCTGAGTTTGATCTGAGGTTGGCGCCTCAGTAAAGCGGGAACATGACCAGCCAGTGAACCGCTGGACAGAATTGATTGTGCTTGACCTTTTCCTCGTCTCGTCCTCGGCAGTTACATCATCTAACAATGTCCTAAAAACAGATGAGACAAGTCCTTACGTTTTATTTTCAAACCTGCAGAAATCTGTAGTTTTAATCAAAGTAACGATGCGTTTCATTATATCCCTGAAGTCACATTTTATGATACACTTTTTTAGATCTTGGTGGTTTTTAACTAAACATTAGCGGCAGCTCGAGTCTGTTTGAAAGAGCAAAGTGTTGAGAATAATGGGAAATGTTTTTCTTCAGCTTTGACCCTGACACTAAAGCACAGTCGACTGAGGAAATCTGGGAAATGTAGTTCAGGTAAACAGGTGTTTGCTCCTGGACTAATCTGTCATCATTGTCGTGGCGTCCCTCTGTCCTTCGTCATCACATGTCTCTTTCTGCCGCAACTCTGAGGTTTGGTTTGGTTCTCTGAGCCGAACCTTGACCTCTGACCTCCCTTCTTGTTCGTGTAACCCCCACATGACTCTGCTCACTTTTAAGAACAAAGAGACTGAACAGGAAGTAGGTGAAATCCTTTGAAGTCGTATAAAGCATTTCCTGCTGTTTCCATGCAGGTGGGTCTGAGCCGCGTCCTGGAGTTGGTCGGTGAGCTGCTGCATCACCTGCAGAACCTCCTAGTGGCGCTGGTGTACCGAGCAGAGCATCTCAGAGAGCTGACCATGAACGAGATCAAAAGTCAGGCAGCCATGTTGGTGGAGCTGAGTCCAGTGCGTCAGGTCCGAGAGCTGCCGCTGCAGATCCAGCAGCTGCTCAGAGACCTGCAGGAACTGTCCAAGCTCCTCCTGCAGCTGGTGATCAACGCCACGCCGCTCTACAACATGGTGAGTCCAGGGGAGAAACACCTGAGCCACACCTGAAACACTTCTCATCACGCCTGAAAAACGTAACTACGACAACAGGTGTCTGAATGTTGTCAAACTGGTCTCTGCAAAAATCAGTTCAAACCTTATGTTTTACTCAACAGATTTCCAGTCTCCTCACGCTTAGTTTCGTCACTTCCTGTAAAACCTGGTCAAACTTCCTGTTCTCATGGTGTTGCTTCAGTTTTTCCTTTGTATTTTGGAGGGAAATAAAAGCAGTTTTCAAACATGAACTAAACCTTGAACATGTTCCTGAAATGTTCCTCACATGTTCTGGAGGTTCTGCATGTGAAATGTGTTTGTCTATTTTGTTGATCTTCAGCTGCAGCAGCCGACAGATCAGGAAGTCGAGGACTTTCTCAACCAGGAGGACTTTTCCTTTGACAGCTCGTCTCGTCGCAGCTCAGCTAACAGCCTCTTCCTGAAGGCGATGGACGGCCGTCCTCGTCGCCGCCAGAGTCTCTACTCCCGCGCCAGAGGCTCCGGGGGCCCCCAGAGCCCCGACCCTCCTAACGGTCGGCGCTCCAGCCTAAAAGATCCTGCGGCCCTGGAGATGGAAGACCCATACGTCCCTTCCGACGGCAGCGTCGGCCGCCGGCCATCGGTCACCGAGCTGCTCCTCACGCCGCTCAAACAGTTTGTCTCTCAGAGCCAGAAGGCCTTCGAGTACCTGAGTCCCAACTCCCCCAACGACACCGCCATAGCAACAGCCAACTGAGGTGTGACCCCGCCCTCCCCCACCAGCTGTCACTGCTGCCAACCCATGACCAATCACAGCCTCCCGTCCCCGATGATCAGAGCTTCCTCCCCGAGCTGGTGCTGGTTTGTGCGTTCACGTTCTCCGACAGAGCTATTGGCAAATTAGTTTAAATCGCTCAAAAAGAAAAGAAAAAAAACAGTGAGTCTCTGAGTGAAATTAGTCCAAAAAATGAATTCACACTTTTGGTTTCTGCTTCGTATTTATTTGATTTGACCTCACCTCTTTAAATGAGTGATTACATGATGACCTTCATTTTAAAACATGCGACCAAATTGACCTGAGACGGATCTCCGTGCGACAGTAGATGACTCCGACTTTTCTGACACGTCCAGAAGAAGTTTTGGGTTTTTCCAGAACGTTCAGCCACAGCTTGGATTAAGTCCCAAGACATGTGACTAAAAGTTCTTCAAACTGAATAAATCAGTTTTCTGAGATGTTTTGTCCTTTAAGTCATTGGCTCAGTTTCCACTGATGATCTCATCGTCGTTGTTGTTTCAAGTGTCGTAGTTTTGATTGAACCTGGATTCCTGAAGTAAAAAATTTTAATCTGTGACATCATCAGTGGAGAGTTGTGATGACTGTGCGAACGTTTCTTTTCATTATATTATAATACAGTGGAAACTGCTCATAGTGATCACGTTTGTGCCAGGCCAAAGTCATCATTATAGGCGGTTGATTACTATAAATTAATTGCATGATAGTCCCAGAACTGGAGGGTTAGGTAACATTGCGCACTTGCGATGCGCACACACACACACTCTCTCCCAGACACACAATGACACACACGTGATCAGACACGTGTGTAAAGGGTAAAAACACCAGAATCAGTAAACGTAGTGAATATAAGTAGAGGAGATGGTTCAGTGATGAATGATAGACACAGAGGAGCAGTAAATTACCTAAAAAATATTTTACGTCCAAACATGAAAAGACCTAAAGTGATCCCCGTAAACAGATTATTTAAACAGCATTTGTATAGGAACGATTCTGACCGAAGCTTTTTGATCCATATATCCGGTTTCCACTGTAATAAAATATATATTATGTTAATAATAATAATCATTATTATAAACAAATATAACAATATTTTGTTTTTCCTCAGTTTTCAGACAAAAAGTAAAATCTGTAAAAATTGGTTTTGTCCTGTTTCAATGTTATAAATAAAGTTTCCTGGACTCAACTTGAATGTGTTTGATAAAAGTTAGTTTTTATCAGAAATAGACTGAATATATTGATAATTGTCATTACAAGTTAGAATTTGTTGATTCTTTTCCTGATCAATCCATTGTTTTTTTTATCAATAACTTCATCGTAACATGACTTTGATTTAAAAACTCAGCTGATTACTTCAGTTAGTTCCTCTTACTTTCTTACTTTACAGTAACTAAAGTGGAGACGTTCATTCTGAGACCGAGATGTAAAAATGTTTCAGTGTGACGTGAACTGAGGTAAAAGAAAAGTACTTTTCATGTGATGACAGTTCAGTTTATTTGTTCTAATCTGTATCTCAGTGGATCAACTGGTCAAACCTGAATCATCAGAAAATGAAGTTATTGATCTGTTCAGTTTAGATATGATCAGCGGCTCAAAGGGTCTTTGAACAGAGCTTCAAAACATTTTACTTTAACATTCATGAAGATCAACTGACTGAAATATTTATTATTGGTGATTGATTGTTGCATCACAGTGAAAAAACTGCTTGAACAGTCAGCTGATCATTTCTATACAAACACATTCACACATAACAGATTATAATTATAACAGATTACAGGTCATAAAGTGATGCATCTGTTCACTTACAATCTTTGTTAGAGCCAGTCTGAAAACCTTCAGACTGAAGTAACGAACATAATGAAACCATCTCTTAAGATCAAAAGTATCAATAACGTTCAATATGAAATCAATAATCAATAAATGAACTCTTAAAACTGAGAGTCTGCAGCTCCATGGCAGGAAGAAGAAACAGTTTTAACGCAGATGAACTTCAGTTCCCACAATTTCTGAGTTTGTTCCTTTATTTAGGTTCAATATCAGTAACACTTCTAGAGGTCGACTTCTTCTGTGTTAAACATCCATCTTGTCCGTCTTCGTCCTCTTGGGTCCTGGGTGTCCCCTCATGTCTAGTAACTCCCTCAGCCTCTTCCTCGTCTTCTTCAGCAGCGACTCACTGGTGGAGCCACTCTCTGGATGACGTTGGTTTGAATCCAACTTCTTCCTGTTTGTTGGACGAAGCTCTGAATTGAAGGTTTCCATTAATTTGTTCCGAAAACTCTGACGTAGATTCATCAGGTCGTCCTGAAAAACAATGAAGTCTTTATATAGTCACTGATCATCTTTATATACAGTCACTGATCATCTTTATATACAGTCACTGATCATCTTTATATACAGTCACTGATCATCTTTATATACAGTCACTGATCATCTTTATATACAGTCGCTGATCATCTTTATATACAGTCGCTGATGGTCTTTATATACAGTCACTGATCATCTTTATATACAGTCACTGATCATCTTTATATACAGTCGCTGATCATCTTTATATACAGTCGCTGATCATCTTTATATACAGTCGCTGATCGTCTTTATATACAGTCGCTGATGGTCTTTATATACAGTCACTGATGGTCTTTATATACAGTCGCTGATGGTCTTTATATACAGTCACTGATGGTCTTTATATACAGTCCCTGATACAGTCTTTATTACCTGTGAGGACGTCCTCTGTCTGAATAGACTCCAGACGTCACGGACGAATTCTGCAGGTGTTTGATAAGCAGGAGGACGATGGAGAGTGAGACGCTCTGACATCAACATCAGACGAAACCAAACACAACCGACCTGAAAACAAGATAAAACTCATCAGTGGTGAAAATTACTCTCATATGTTCTGTTGGAGCGCCACTTAGTGGATAGACCAGTGCGTACTATGGTGGGCCAACACCATCACTGTCTCGGTAATAGGTAATGTGAAACACTGCCGGATCACGTATTGTGTGATACGCCGAGTCTAGGATCAGTGTTAAGATAATGAAAACGGGCAGTGTGCATTGGACTTCTGGGGTTTCATACTACTGGACTACTTGGATTTAGGCTGAGTATATACTTTAAATAAGCTTCTCTACTAGAATGGGTTAGGGTTAGGTCTTAGGTTAACTAGATTGTTTGTTTGTACTGTTTTGTCTTACCTTGAATTGTATGAGGTAGGATTTTGTTTCACTCAAGTGTTTGAGAGTTAGAGAAAACCAGTTCGAGTTAAAGTGCTTGAATTTATTCCAATTCTGTTAAGTTCTACTTTACTTTCTACCTTTGAGGTAAATAGACTTTGTCCATAATCAGTTTTTGGTAAATTAGGAGATTTTGTGAAACTCACCTCTTCACTGATTAAGTTTCTCTTGTGTTGAACTCTGCTGAGTTTCTATTGCTGGGCCTTTACCACCTGGTGCCTGATTGACTCATGAGCAGGGGGTGTGGTCAGCACAGCTGTAGCCAATCATCGTCGACTCTGGTGTAAAACCAGGAATTGTTTGAAGCGTCAGATGAAGACTCGGAGGACAAAGACAAAGGAGGATGAAGACAAAGGAGTCTTTCGTTGGAGTCTTTCAGGGGAGGAGTTTATAACGCTGATCTGTTTCCTTTTATTTGAATATGTGTTTACTTTCCGTCCCTGTTCACATATCTACTCGTAGACACTATAGGCCTCGCACTCGTTCACACCATTACCGTAACCTTTCCTCTCCTATCTACCCCCCGTTCCACACATACCCAACACCTTGCCACAGGGGGCCTCTGGAACTGCCAGTCAGCTTCCTGCAAGACGGACTTTATCTCTGGCTTTGCTACCCAGCATCGCTTGACTTCCTCGCTCTCACTGAGACTTGGATCACACCAGACAACACATCCCCCCCAGCTGCTCTCACCCACACACCCAGACCCACTGGTAGGCTAACCCTAACCCTCTTGGAAGAATTCAATGTCCTCCTATCTAACATCCCAGAAATGGCCCTCCACTTGTCTTTCTGGGTGACTTCAACATCCAGACAGAGAAGTCATCTGACCTATTACTTTACTTTCTTCCTTTGCTCTCTCACTCAGTCCTTCCAGAAACTTCTCTACCTCTAACCTCACTGTCTCCCACTTCCTGTCTCTGACCACTTCTTTATCTCTGACTCTCTCTACTGACAACCCGACCACATCAACAGACTCTGTACCTGCTCCCTCCTCTCTGACCTCCTCTCTCCCTCTCTCCCTCCTCCTCTGTTTTATCTCCCTTCCACTGACTCCTTCTCACTCATGCATCCTAACTCTGCCACAGACTGTCTCCTTTCTACTCTGTCCTCCTCTCTCCCTCCTCTCTGTCCTCTTACTTCAGGCCGGAGCCCAAGTCCTCCCCAGCTCCGTCTGACTCGAGCCGACCGAGCCACTATGTGAGCATCACAAAGGAAATGGTGAAGATCTAAACACCCTGACGAGCTGCTCACTGATCAGTCTCCTCTCTTTTCTTTCTCTGTCTCCAGTTCTGCAGCCAAAAGCTCTTTTTACCAAACTACAATTCAATCCTCATTTTCAAACCCCAAAAACTCTTCTCCATCTTTTCCAACCTCCTTGACCCCCCAGTCCCTCCTCCCTTCTACCAAGCCACTTTGTCAACTACTTTACAAAAAAGATAGATGACCTACGCTCCTCATTCTCTAATCCTCCTTCTATAACTACACTTCAATCATCTTCATCTTCATCCCCTTTACTTTCCTCTTTCACCCCCCGTCTCCCAATCAAGTTCTTACCTTGGTAACCTCCGCCCCCCCGACCACCTGCCCCCTTGACCCCATCTCACATTCTCCAGTCTATCGCTCCTGACCTTCTTCCTTTTCTCACCCATCTTATCAACACTTCCCTGTCAACTGGCTGTTTCCCTAACTCTCTGAAGGAGGCAAGAGTAAACCCTCTCCTGAAGAAACCCCCCCTCGACCCGTCTGAAGTAAACCACTACAGACCTGTCTCTCTTCTTCCCTTTGTTTCCACAGCTCTGAGCGAGCGATCTTTAATCAACTCTCCTCCCATCTCCACCACAACAACCTTCTGGACCCTCACCAGTCTGGTTTCAAGGCCACTCGACTGAGACGGTCCTCCTTGCTGTCTCTGAGCAGCTTCACACTGCTAGAGCCGCCTCTCTCTCCTCTGTCCTCATCCTTCTAGACCTCTCTGCTGCATTTGACCCAGTGAACCACCAGATCCTTATCCCCCTCAGGACCTGGGAGTCTCAGGCTCTGCTCTCTCCCTGCTCTCATCCTACCTCAACGACCACACTACCAGGTAACTTGGAGAGGATCTGTGTCTGAACCTTGTCCTCTCACTACTGGGGTCCCTCAAGGTTCCGTCCTGGGTCCCCTCCTCTTCTCTCTCGGCTCTGTCATTCACTCACATGGCTTTTCCTACCACAGCTACGCTGATGACACCCAACTAATCCTCTCTTTCCCTCAATCTGAAACACAGGCAGCAGCAGGAATCTCTGTCTGACTGACATCTCTCAGTGGATGTCTGCACACCACCTGAAACTTAACCTTGACAAGACTGAACTACTTTTCCTTCCAGGGAAAGACTCCTCCCACCCACGACCTGACTATTACCTTTGACAACTCTGTGTTAGGCCCCCAAGACTGCTAGGAACCTGGGTGTGACACTCGACAGTCAACTCTCCCTCACACCAAGACTACTGCCCCCCCCTCCTGGCAGGTCTACCTGCTGCTGCCATCCGACCTCTGCAGCTCATCCAGGAAGCAGCAGCTCCACTGGTCTTTAACCTGAGTTCACTCACGCTCCTCTGCTCCCTTCACTGGTTACCAGTGGCTGCCCACATCCATTTCAAGACATTGGTACTTGCGTACCGTGCCGTGAACGGATCGGGTCCAGTCTACATCCAGGACATGGTCAAACCTTACAACCAAGCCCGTCCACTCCGCTCTGCATCAGCCAATCAGCTGCTCCCTCACTGCGAGGGACAGCTGTCACTCAACAACATCACAACTCTTTGCTGTCCTGGCTCCTAAACGGTGGAACGAGCTCCCCAATGACACCAGGACAGAAAGTCTACACATCTTCCTCCGCAGACTAAAGACACATCTCTTCAGACCACACCTTGGATTAAAAAAACAAACAAAAAGAAAATACTATATATATATTTAGTAGCACTTACATATAGCACTTTTTAGTTTGGCCTACTTGAAGCAAATTGTACTTGATTCTTGTTGTTCTGGGATTCTACCCTCATGGTTGATGCACTTATTATAAGTGGAGCTTTGGATAAAAGCGTCAGCTAAATGAAATGTAATAGATCAGTGCGTCTTTGGTTAAAGACTCTTCAGTGGTGAACAGTGCCCTCATATGTATGAACATAAGATTCGCAGTCACCAGACACAGGGTCCACAGTGTCACTGTGGATGAACTGACCTTAGAGAGCCGACTGCAGCCTTCGACCTTCAGGTGCAGCAGCAGACTTTCACACCTCTGAAACAAAACAACAGTTTAAAACACAGCGTCTGCAGCTGATACCAGAAAACTAAATAAATAAAGTATTTGGTGCAACTTCAATAACTGATGGGAATATTAGATTGGTGGGTGCAAACTCTGACCCTCTGGTCCAGTAGATTGAGACAGGGACCCTGAGGACTCTTTGGTCTCTTAGAGCTGTAGGGGTCTGAAGGGTCCGACAGGTCCTGACATAGTGAACAGTTCCACTCTGTCCTGTAAGACAAAGACGAGGGACGAAAAGACACCGTATATTATGATTTGGCGCTATAGAAATAAAATTTAATTGAATTAAAGTGCATAATCCAGCAAAACAACTAACTTCTTTGTTCTGAACAAATACTCTTCATTTATGAGATTTTTAGCTGCACTGAGCAATGCTACAAGATTATGTTGTAAATAAGGTTGATGGTTTCACTGTCATGGTGTAGACAGACAGGCTCGGTGCAGGGGCACCTTCTCTCAACAATATGAAACGCTTCCTTGTGTCCAATTATCTCCTCAGATGACTCCTCATGTCACGTGGATGACACCCAACTATTCCTGCCAGAAGACCCAAGGTCTCAACACAATCTGTGACATATATACAAAAATGAAGGAATGGCACCTTCAACTAAACCTCTCCAAAGACTGAACTCTTCATCATCTTGGCCAATGAATGACATCATCCTCATCAGAATCACCTCTTCTTCTCTCACCTCAGCCAAATCATGAGAAATGAGTCATGTTTGATGAGCAGGTCTCCAGCTCCTAGTTCAGACCATAGTTCTCTTGTCTGACTCCTCCCTTCATGCTCAGTGATACTCTGACAGGTGATCCAGCAACTCCATTGATGACCCCTGACCTCCAGAATCAAACTTACTCACTATTGTTAACTCTGTCTACAGAGAGCAAGACAATCTCTCTGTCTTTAATTAACTCCTGAAGCTCCTCTCCTTTCACCTCTAACATCCTTACATGACCTGACTGTGACTTCTTCACCTGATCTTCTACTCTTTGTCTCATTGGATGGATACAGCTCTCCTACTGAAATGAATGTAAGTCACTTTGGAAAGAAGCATTTTCCAAATGAAATTGTAAATGTAAATATGTAAATACTGTAGAAATCACCAAACCTTATGAGCTTCACTGATTCTTACCACATGTCAGGTCCAACAGGGGGAATATGACAGTCTCTGTGGTATCCTCGACCACAGGATGAGCAGATTATTGAACTGTTATCAGATCCACATGCTGAGCAGTAAACTATCTCTAGCGTCACAGGAGACTCCGGAGACGAAAGAGGTTCTGTGAAATCCCCAAAGTCATCCGAGATGTCACTGACGTGGGACTGAAACACAAGAGAGCAACGGTAGTCTCACCTAAGTGGTTTAAGGTTAGCTGGTTAATGTGTTAATGCTGCCTGGTCCAGTTTATTGGCTCAAACATCATGACTGACACGTGACTTCCTACCTGACAGTCCTCATCCAGCTCTTCCACGTAAATCTCATCGTCAGCATCTCTGGCGACAACACCAGGGAGCGAACGTTGAGTTGGTAGCAGGGACAATGGTAGTCTGCTCAGAGACACTCTGGGCTGACTGAGGTCCCGCTGTCCAGTCTCAAAGCTCAGTTCTTCAGTATCTGTTGCTTCAGGTGGAGACAATTTCCCTGCAGGTTCAGTTTCTTCACATTTGGCAGACATGTGTTTGTTTTCTGCAGGGAGACTGGAACTTAGCATTGGATATGCAATTCGGAGCAGGGACAATGGCAGTCTGAATAGTGACACTCTGGGCTGACATTTGCTCAGACAGAAGTCATGCAGTCCAATCACAGAGCTCAGATCTTCAGCAGTTCTGTCTGTTGTTTGAGGCCGTTTCCCTGTAGATTCTGTTCTTTCAGAATCAATGAATGTTGGTTTGTTAAAGTTTGGTTTGTTCTTTGCAGGTTCCGTTTCCTCAGATACGATGAAGGTTGGTCTGTTGAAGGTCGATTTCTTCTCCTCGAGTTCAGTTTCCTCAGATACGGTGGATGTTGGGTTGTTTTCTGCAGCTTCAGTTTCTTCACACAGGGTGGAGGTTGGTTTGCTCTCGGCAGGTTCGGTTTCTTCCGACACGGTAGAGGTTGGTTTGTTTTCAGGAGGCTCTTCCTGCCTTGTTGACATCTGTTGCACTGTGTGATCACAGGCAGAGTCTGCCACTGCCTTCACCACCGGAATCTGCCGGTGTTTCACAGAGGAGGAAAAAGGTATCTCATACCTTTTACCGTATGTGTCACACATGAGAGTTAGTTGGGCCGGAGGTGCAGAGCTTCTATCTGTCAGATTGTGGTGCTTTGGCAGCACTTTGTGTCCCTGTCCAACAGATCGAGAGTTTCCTGCAGAGGACACAGGACGTATCCACTGACTGAGTGAGGCCTGACGGCTCTCTGCTGGGACCGACTTTCTGCCCAGAAGCAATGCAGAGTTTCTCTCAAGGCCCAAGTGATTCTGTTGTTTTGGCAAATCCTTTCCTATCAATGTGTTTGTTGGTAAGGTCTCTGCAGGTAAGGTGTTGGCCTTAGTCTGACTGAGCATCAAGGGAAACTGAGGCATGACTGCGGAGACACTGTGGGGCCAGCAGGGCACCTGCTGCACAATCTGAAGTTTGGTAAGCAGTGCGGTGGAAGGCTGGTTCTGATCAGAAACACTTGTTTGTTTCAGAACCAGAGATGGTTTGAGGACTGTGCCGCACGAAGATTGATCTGTCGACTGGAAAAAATTGGATGTGATAGGCTTCAGACTGACTAAAGAAGAAACTGGCAGGACGTGATTCAACAGCATCATTAGGTTTGGGTTTCTCTGCGAAGGAGACCCTGACTCCAGAGTTGAGGAGGACAGAGGTGGGACATGCTTGGGGTAGGTAACTGCAAAGCTTGTTGTCACAGGAGGGATGGGCTGGTTGAGGTTTGGGCCGGAGGAGGGAAGAAGACTCAACTGAGTGGACGACAACTGTAACAATGCAGAAGAACCGCTGACTGAAATGGGGGGAACAGTGACACTGGTGGTAGTGGTTTGGGGATATGGGGGCATGCTGGAGGGTGTAGGACAGGTTGAGGTGGGAGGAGGATTCCGATTGGAGGTTTGTGAGATGGAGAAGGGAATCTTCTCGACTTCAAGTTTACCTGGAAAATAAAACAATAACGTGTCAGCAGCTGATATAACCAATCCACTGGTTGATATTGGAATGTGCTTAAATTAACATCTCATTGTTTCTGAAATTAATAAATGGAACAATCAAACAACTGGAGATTTAAAAAAATCTTTATGAATAACTTGAATAGAAATTTCTGATTCCAGCAGTTGAACTGATCCTGAGTCTGGTGCAGACATTTTATTTACAATATATATTATAATAATAAATGTATACATATTTATTCATTATTATTATATTTATATATAATATATAAATAGGGTTAGGGTTACCCTAACCCTAAGTTCACATCACATCAGTTCTGTGATGTTCAAGGCTAAACACACGTTACAACATTTGAGTTTTAAAACTCATCATTGTTGCGATGGTTACTCCTAGCCTCTAAATCAGAGACTTGCCTTAACGCTGCTGGTCTCGTTTTATTTTGAAAATCAATCAATCAAATTATATTTTCAATATTCACAAATCAAAATTTGTCTCATAGGGCTTGAAGGGATAGTTCATAGAAAATGGAAATTCCGTACTACTCACCACTATGCCGATGAAGGGGGGGGGGGGTTTGAGTCCACAAAACGCCTTTGGAGTTTCAGGGGTAAACTGTGTTGCAGCCAAATACAATACAACTGAAATCAATCGTGACCGATTCTTCAAACGTAAAAAAAATAAGAGAAACTTAAAACGGCTAAAAACTTGGTGTAAATGACCTCGTTTGGAGTTGAATATGAATGTTGGGGCTTGTGGACACTTGATGATATCACAGGAGCAGAATGGAGACATGGTCAAACCTTACAGCCCGTCCACTCCGCTCTGCATCAGCCAATCGGCTGCTCCCTCACTGCGAGGGACAGCTGCCACTCAACAACATCACAACTCTGCTATGCTGTGTCCTAAATGGTGGAACGAGCTCCACAATGACATCAGGACAGAAAGTCCACACATCTTCCTCTGCAGACTAAAGACACTTCTCTTCAGACTACACCTTGTATAAGAAAATTATAATATATATATTTAGTTGCACTTACATATAGCACTTTGTAGTTTGGCTTTCTTGAAGCAAATTGTACTTTCTTGATTCTTGCTGTTCTGGGTTTCTGGGTTTTTTCCCTCATGGTTGATGCACTTATTGTGAGTTGCTTTGGATAAAAGCGTCAGCTCAATGAACTTTAAAGTAATTTAAAGTTGGTTTTTTTCTGTTGTTTTATTACGTCTGAAGAATCAGTCACCAGTTACTTCAATTGTGTTGGATTCTGCTGCAGCGCTGTCCCTGAAACTCCAGAAGTGTTTTGTGGACTCAAACACTTCAACCCCCCCTCCATCATAGTGGTGAGTAGATAAGTGAATTTTCATTTCTCTGTGAACTATCCCTTTAACTGTGGGGTTGTGTTTTAGTCTGGACGAACAGAAACTGAGATTTTTAAAACGATGATGCTGACGCCCACGTTCTCTTCCTGATTTGTACTTATCAGTCACATGACTCGACGACCAGCGGTGAACACAAAGCATCGCTAACACTTCCTGTCAGTAACAGCTCCACCTCGTCGTCGCTCAGACAAAAGAAAGACAGAGAGAAGAGAAGTGCTCAGTGCATGATGGGAGTTCTCCAGCAGTCTAGACCTACAGCAGCATAACTAAGGGATGTTTCAGGACCTGATCCAGAACTATGGGCTTTATCAAAGAGGAACGTTTTAACTTTAACCTTAAATATAGAGATGGTGTCTGACTCTAGAACCCATAGTGAGAGCTGGTTCCACAGGAGAGGAGCCTGGTAGCTGATAGTTCTACTCTTACAGGCTCTAGAACCACAAGAGAACCTGTGTTTTGGGAGTGCAGTGTTCTATTTGGACAATACAGTGTTTTGAGCTCTTTGATATATATATCAATCAATCAATCAAATTTTATTTGTATAGCCCATATTCACAAATCACAATTTGTCTCATAGGGCTTTAACATGGTGTGACACCCTCTGTCCTTAACCCTCAACAAGAGTCAGGAAAAACTACTAAAAAACCCTTTTAACAGGATAAAAAGAACGTAGAAACCTCAGAGACACATGTGAGGATCCGTCTCCCAGGACAGACAGAAGTGCAATAGATGTCAAGTGTAAAGGAGAACATCATCATATGAAGGGCTTGATTGTTAAGGACTTTATATGTGAGGAGCAGGATCTTGATATTCAGAGTTTTACAAGGAGCCAATGCAGAGAAGCTAAGAGCAGTAATATGATCTCTCCTAGTTCCTGTCAGCACTCGTTCATTTTTAATGTTCATAATACTGTGCAGGTGGAAGAAGGCTGTCCTAGAGACTTGTTTTATATGTGGGTCACATGTCCTGGTCCAAACTCAAGGTTCCTCACAGTGGAGCTGGGGGCCAAACTAACACCAAGGGGACTATCTGGTCACACTGTGTTTCTCTCAGATGTTTAGGGACAATTACAATGAGCTCAGTCTGAATTTAGAAGTAAGAAGTTCTGGGTCCTCCACACCTTGATGTTCTTCAGACGTTCCTGAAGTTGGACTAAGTGATTAGATTCATCAGGCTTCATAGATATGAACAGCTGGGTGTCGTTTTCACCATCACTGTTTCTCCTTCAGATAATTTTCTGTAACTAAGCAACCAACTACTTCCTGTTTACACCACATGACCAGTGTACATAAATGTTCATGAGACATGTTTTCAGAATGCTTTGGCCACCACTGGTACTGATTATTTCCACATATAAAATTATCAGATGAACACAGCTCACCAAAGTTTAAAAGCGTTTCAAGAGACTGGCGTTCGACGATGACCTGCAGCAGCTGCATGGTCTCAGGAGGAGACCGGTCCTGATCCTGAAGATCCTTCAGCTGACACTTCACCTGCAGAAAGAAAACAATAACAAGTGGTTGCTTACCTCTGTTTTGTTTACAACATTTTTTTTATTTCTACTAAATCATTTCTAATCAGAACAGAAACAAAAATAGAATCACAGACTAGTGGTTGTTCACTTCTACCAACTAATTTACTTTCAGTTTAAATCCTGACTCATGTCATAGTGAAGACTGAGGGAATTTAATAAAAGGGTTTAAAGTCTATTTTGTCAAGATGAGTCAATAAATTCTTCAGTTATGATTAAAAAATGTGCACTGTGCTTTTCTTCCAGATGTTTCTGAGATCATGTTGATGATCGCCGGAGCAGATACGTTAACGAGCTCAGGGAGAAAAGAGCACAGTTAGGCTCCGCCCACACTCTTGCAGCATTTCCAGCCTTGATGCTAAAACTAATTGTCAGTAACAGTTTCAAAAATGAATCATCGCTGTTCCCCATTCGTAGTATTTTCTGTAACTAAGCAACCAACTGCAGAGGAGACAATCTACTTGGGAGGCGGCTGTGGCTGGGGGGGTGGAGCCTAACCAGAAGGTCGGCGGTTCAATCACAGTCTTCCGTGCACAGTCTGCATGCCGATGTGTCCTTGGGCAAGATACTGAACCCTGAATTGCCCCAATAGAAAAAGTGCTGCCCATAGATGCACCGTATGAATGTGTGTGTGAATGAGTAATTGGCAATAAACTGTTAAGAGCTTTGAGTCATGAAGACTAGAAAATATCTTTATATAAATACAGAACATTTACTTCCTGTTTGCATCACATGACCAGTGTGCGTGAATGGTCATGTGTTCTCAGGTGTGTTAGTGTGGACGGAGGTTATTTCTGATCCGGAGCTCAAGCACTCATCTGGACGGTGGTTTTCATTTTAAAATGAAAACGTAGATGCGTGAATGAAGGGCCAGGGTCTCACCTGTGTGCAGCATCTGAACAGGCTCTGCAGGTCCTGGACGTTCTGAGCTCTATCTGCGCTCTCAGTCACCAAAATCTGTTTCTTCTGCAGCTGGTTCAGTTTCTCCATCTGCTTCTGAATCGAGTCACTCTCACTCTTCAACTCCCTCTGCTCACACACCGACACAAACTCAATCTTTCATTACAAAAACTTCATTGATCATAGTTGCCAGTTAATTTTCTATCCATCAGCTGGTCATGGGATCAGCAGTCTGCAGGTCATGTGACGTTACCTTGACCTCCTCCATCAGGTTGTCCATCCTCCTCTTTAGGAGCTGAGCACAGATGTCGAACGACTTCTTCAGCTCCGCTTCCAGCTGAGATTCACCTTCCTTGATGTGCTGCAGCCTGAAATACAACATACTTATATTTACAGCTGCTTGTTTCCATGGAGACGGCAGACAGAAAGTCAGGACCGTACCTGGTCTGCATGTCCTTCAGACTCCGACTCGCTGTGTCTCTCTGCGCTCTGATTGGCTGAGTCCAGGTCACCAGCTGCTTCTTGGTATGGTTCAGAGCGTCACTGACGAACAGATACCTGAGAGGACGAGACGCAATCAGCTGATCTGAGAGTCATCGTGTTCTTGTTACCTCAGAATGAGCCTTTACATCTGCAGAGTCCACCATGTTGGGGAAGTTTAAATCAATGTCTGGTTGGTGAAGTGGATCTCAGCCTCTAACTCACCCAGTACATCTCAATCTCTCTGTTTGCAGAGACTCCGACTCCTCAGAGTCAGAGTGTGTCCTCAGAGTCAGAGTGTGTCCTCAGAGTCAGAGTGTGTCCTCAGAGTCAGAGTGTGTCCTCAGAGTCAGTGTGTGTCCTCAGAGTCAGTGTGTGTCCTCAGAGTCAGTGTGTGTCCTCAGAGACAGAGTGTGTCCTCAGAGTCAGTGTGTGTCCTCAGAGACAGAGTGTCCTCAGAGTCAGTGTGTGTCCTCAGAGACAGAGTGTCCTCAGAGTCAGTGTGTGTCCTCAGTCAGTGTGTGTCCTCAGAGACAGAGTGTGTCCTCAGAGTCAGTGTGTGTCCTCAGAGACAGAGTGTCCTCAGAGTCAGTGTGTCCTCAGAGTCAGAGTGTGTCAGAGGCCACATCATGGGATTCAAACAGAGGCGTCTTCACTTCCACGTCTTAAAGAATAGTAAATGGTCTGTATTTATATAAATGGACAGACAATAGAAACACTGCTGAAGGAGCCGTGTGTTTTATTAAAGCGGCCGTGGGGGGCGTGTACCTGTGGTTCATGTGACCAATCAGCTGACAGTCTCGACAGGTGTACTGGAAACATGTGCGGCAGAAGAGTTTGAGCGGCTCAGACGGGTGGAGTCTGCAGAACTTGGTCGGAAGAGTCGAGACGTTTCCTGAGGAGACAAACGAAGACGCTGAGCAGGTGAGAGAGAGAACGCCCCCGATCCTCAGATACAGGAAGTGACATCAGCAGCTTGTGGGGGGGGGGGGCTGACCTGGCGGCTGGTTGAGGATCCGGTGTGATCTGGTTACTGTGACTCTACGATGAGCCGACACACAGTCGTCACACAGAGCCTCACCACAGTCCACACACCAACATCTGGAAGAGGAGGTGTCACAGCTGCAGCACTGAGGAGGTGGAAGAGGAAGAGGTGGAAGAAGAGGAGGTGGAAGAGAAGGAGGAAAAGGAGGAGGAGGTGGAAGAGGAAGAAGAGGAGGAGGTGTAAGAGGAAGAGGTGGAGGTGGAGGAAGAGGAGGAGGTGGAAGAGGAAGAAGAGGAGGAGGTGGAAGAGGAAGAGGTGGACAAGAAAGAAGAGGAGGAAGAAGAGGAGGTGGAAGAAGAGGTGGAAAAGAAAGAAGAAGAGGAGGAGGAGGAGGAGGTGGAAAAGAAAGAAGAAGAGGAGGAAGAGGAGGAGGTGGAAGAAGAGGAGGTGGAAGAGAAGGAGGAAAAGGAAGAGGAGGAGGAAGAGGAAGAGGAGTTGGAAGAAGAGGAGGAGGTGTAAGAGGAACAGGTGGAGATGGACAAGAAAGAAGAGGAGGAGGTGGAAGAGAAGGAGGAAAAGGAGGAGGAGGAGGTGGAAAAGGAACAAGAGGAGTAGAAAGTGGAAGAGGAAGAAGAGAGAGAAGAGGAACAGGAGGAGGAGGGGGAACGATGAGACAGAGGTCAGACGTGACTAATGTTTAACTGGAGACACAGGAAGTAAAATGTGGATTTTCTGCATAAGGTTCCGGGTAACAATAATATTTGATCAGTTATATACAGCACATGAAGTTTATACTATACATACAGTATATACTGTACTACATACACCACCCTGTCTTTTAGTTTGAGTTAAACCAACTGTGGATGTGACTCTGGTTACCTGCTGATTGAGGCTGTCTTCTGTTGTCTCCATGTTGGGGACAGAACTGTCTCTTGATGGCTCCATGTTGGGGACAGAACTGTCCTCTGTTGTCTCCATGTTGGGGACAGAACTGTCTCTTGTTGTATCCATGTTGGGGACAGAACTGTCTCTTGTTGTATCCATGTTGAGGACAGAACTGTCTCTTGTTGTATCCATGTTGGGGACAGAACTGTCTCTTGTTGTATCCATGTTGGGGACAGAACTGTCCTCTGTTGTCTCCATGTTGGGGACAGAACTGTCTCTTGTTGTCTCCATGTTGGGGACAGAACTGTCCTCTGTTGTCTCCATGTTGGGGACAGAACTAACTCTTGTTGTCTCCAAGTTGGGGACAGAACTGTCCTCTGTTGTCTCCATATTGGGGACAGAACTGTCTCTTGATGGCTCCATGTTGGGGACAGAACTGTCCTCTGTTGTCTCCATGTTGGGGACAGAACTGTCCTCTGTTGTATCCATGTTGGGGACAGAACTGTCGCCTGTTGTCTCCATGTTGGGGACAGAACTGTCTCTTGTTGTCTCCATGTTGGGGACAGAACTGTCCTCTGTTGTCTCCATGTTGGGGACAGAAATGTCTCTTGTTGTCTCCATGTTGGGGACAGAACTGTCTCTTGAGGGCTCCATGTTGGGGACAGAACTGTCTCTTGATGGCTCCATGTTGGGGACAGAACTGTCTCTTGATGGCTCCATGTTGGGGACAGAACTGTCTCTTGATGGCTCCATGTTGGGGACAGAACTGTCTCTTGATGGCTCCATGTTGGGGACAGAACTGTCTCTTGATGGCTCCATGTTGGGGACAGAACTGTCTCTTGAGGGCTCCATGTTGGGGACAGAACTGTCTCTTGATGGCTCCATGTTGGGGACAGAACTGTCTCTTGATGGCTCCATGTTGGGGACAGAACTGTCTCTTGATGGCTCCATGTTGGGGACAGAATTGTCTCTTGAGGGCTCCATGTTGGGGACAGAACTGTCTCTTGAGGGCTCCATGTTGGGGACAGAACTGTCTCTTGATGGCTCCATGTTGGGGACAGAACTGTCTCTTGATGGCTCCATGTTGGGGACAGAATTGTCTCTTGATGGCTCCATGTTGGGGACAGAACTGTCTCTTGAGGGCTCCATGTTGGGGACAGAACTGTCTCTTGATGGCTCCATGTTGGGGACAGAACTGTCTCTTGATGGCTCCATGTTGGGGACAGAACTGTCTCTTGATGGCTCCATGTTGGGGACAGAACTGTCTCTTGAGGGCTCCATGTTGGGGACAGAACTGTCTCCTGAAAGACAAAGATACTATTCAGTTGAAATGTAAATGTCTCATGACTGGTTGATATGTGTAACAGTCAAACTAAAGTCAACACTGAACTGTCTGAGACAGAAACAAGGGTGAAGCTGAACAGAGACACAAAGGGACAGAGAGACAAACACATCTCTTGGGAAAATAATTTTTAGGGCTTAAGGTATTTTTCCGCTGCAATACCACGAGTGACCACTTGTGTGCAAGGATGAGCAGCGTGTGTGTGTGAAGTTTATTCATCTGCAATGTTCACGTGGTAAAATGTTTCTTTATTTTGTCCTTCACTGTATTTAATGTCCAGCTGTAAATAAATGTTAATCTTGTTGTTTAATAACTGATGTTTTTAATTATATTAACTGATGTTGTATAAATGATGTTGTGATTTGAAGTGAAGACGTTCGGTGTAACTAAACTTCTTTCTTTATTTAAATGTAAAACTCAACAAATCCAGAGGCGGAAACAGAGACAGCTCCCCTTCAGAGTAAAAGTTTCTGGTTGTGAGGCTGCATCGGTGGATTGAAGGAGCTGAACTAAATCAAAAAAACATGTCGCCTAAATAATGATGATAATAATAACTGGTTATAGAGTTCTACAGATCATTGAGGAATTTTTGACCATCCTCACACATTACAGTATATGTCACTATATATTATGTATAGTGTATATTCTATCTGTACAGGAGAATAGAGCCTGTCTGGTTCCACAGATCCTCCTTCTCTCTCTAAGCAGAACCAGGATCAGGTTATAGATAAAGGACCAACAAACAGGACATTGTAGTGTCTTCACTCAGGGACGTTCAGATCTAACTCCGATGCTCCAGACAGAGAGGCACCAACTTCAACTCTTTAGTGTATTTCACCAGTGGCTAGACGTAGGACCTCAATGGGCCTCATTTACGATCCCCTATGCACGGTTCAAGCACAGATTTGGGCGTACGCACTGTTAATGAGTGAGGCCCATTGTGATTTAGGAATCCCTTTAGGGGATAGACTTTAGGCTCAACTATCCAATAGGATGCGAACACCTACATGTAACATATAGAGTGACAGCAGGTATAGCCATTCATGGATGTGCTGTTGGAATGGGTGACGCAAGTAGAGGGAGATGTACTGGGAGGCTGTGGGAGACAGTTGCTCATGTTACTCTGTTAATATACGTTTGTATATTGATCCACCTTCTGGTCTCCTTGATGCATCAAGTCTACATTAAAACCTTCTGCATAAGACATCAGCTGCTGCCTGAGTTCTCCTTTCACCAGCTTCCAGAAAACTTCCAGAACACTGATCTACAGTTTTATTTGTGACAACTGAAATAGCTGTTCTTATACTGTGCTGCGCTAAACACCCTCTAGTCAGAGAACTGGTGAGATCTGGTTCTCAGTCACCTATGTACACACGTCTTTTCAAACACTAGATACCCTCACTCACGAAGGACCCCCTTCCCTATGCTGCTGTAGCTGAGAGATATCGTTTTTTTTAATGGGTCTTAAGTAGAACTGTGAGGGATTTTATCATTTAAGACTTTTACTCTTGGACACCTTTCTAACAACATTAAAAACCGGTAAATAATAATAAAAATTAGTAAACAACAATAGAAATGAATAAATGACCAACAAAAGCGATTATGATAAAATGATAAATGAGTGTGAAAAATATTTTTAAAAACCTGATAAATGATTAAGTGATTAAATGTAATACAAATTGATTACAAATGATTAAATGATTGATTTATAAATGAGCTAATACTTCATCTAGATAAGCAATAAACACAAATCCTTCTCCTTTCACATTCTTTCACTGTGATTACAACACATACTTGTTATAAGCTGATACCACTGGTGTCTTAACTTAAGGATGAAAACCTTCATCAACAAACACATGAATATGCACTCTAGTATTATCTTAACAAGTTCAGTAAAGTTGGAAAGATATTCACAGATTCGGACTTCCCGGATCAATAAGTCATAAGCGAAACGTTGTTGAAGAACCATCGCTGCATAATTCCCACCGTAGTAAGGTGGACAACGGGCTACAGGCCAGTTTTCATCAGTATGATTCGTCCTCCGTGATGGACACAGGACATTGGTGTCTCTGTACAGGCTGTGAGACGAGTGCGCAGGGACCGTCTACAAAGTGCAACACCGAAAAGAGATATTACACAAATATTCAATAACTTCACTGTAATACTGTATATTCTCACCAAAATCACGTCACAGGTCCAGGGAGTCCTGCTGGATATGCTACAGTACTTAGTTGGACAACACCTGTCAAAAGTGATTCTATATGATCTCGCTTATTGGTCATAAAAACAAAGGGAGGTTCACAACTAATTATTTCGATAAAATGTTTTGATTGTGGGACTGTAATGAAACAATAAACTGTTCAGCGTGAAACCCACTTTTCAACTACTGACCCCTGGGAAGGGCTCCTACACCAAACGTTCAGCCTTCCCAGAAGAAGTAGTTTAGATGGATAAGATGGATTATGTGTCTGAGTCATTTTTGCACGTCTATTCATGAAAATATGAAATAACATTAGGTTCTGGTTTGTGGAAAACAAATATGGCACATTCTTACATGGCTCCAATGTTGAAGAGATTCTGATTAAAATTCAACAAAATTGAGAAATACATTTTCCGTTTGTATTGCATAACCATCAAGGGTCTCCTTGTGTTTGATGTGTAGTTGGTGTCAATACACTTTCTTAAACAACTTTAAGACCATTAAAACGAAAGAAATTTTCCAAACTAAGTACTGTAGCATAGCCAGCAGGAGACCCTGGACCTGTGACGTGATTTTGGTGAGAATATACAGTATTACAGTGAAGTTATTGAATATTTGTGTAATATCTCTTTTCGGTGTTGCACTTTGTAGACGGTCCCTGCGCACTCGTCTCACAGCCTGTACAGAGACACCAATGTCCTGTGTCCATCACGGAGGACGAATCATACTGATGAAAACTGGCCTGTAGCCCGTTGTCCACCTTACTACGGTGGGAATTATGCAGCGATGGTTCTTCAACAACGTTTCGCTTATGACTTATTGATCCGGGAAGTCCGAATCTGTGAATATCTTTCCAACTTTTCTGAACTATCTTAACACAAGATAAAAATAAATGAAAACACACTTTCAGTCTTGTTTGTCTCATTCCAACCTTCTTTGGTCAGACCAGTTCTTGTCGGTGCTGCTTTGGAGATCTTCCTCCTTTAGTTTGAGGGTTAACCCTTTGTTTTTTATTCATAACCGTCTTTCATACGACAAATAGGAAAGGTCCTGAGACCAACCCACACTATTTAATAAAAGTAAAGTGACAAAGCAAATGAAATAGTTTAATTTAATCCTATCCTTCCGACAACATCGATACAACACTCGCGGTATTTCCTGTCAATCCGCTTCTCGGACTCACCTTCACTTCCGTGTTTTTTCATCAAAGTGGAACAAGATAAAAGTCAAAGATGAAATTTTGTAGAAAGTAAAGAAACGTGATGTTTTCATTTCCGCTATTTCTTCTTCTGTCTCTGTCCTCCTTCTCTTCTTCTTTGGCTTTTATAAAGAAGTGCGATATAATCTTTGAGGAGCGTACCGCCTCCTGCCGGAGCGGAGTATGTACTTCTCCTCTTTTCTTTATCTGTTTATTTTCTTAAAGTCTTTTTTCCTTTTTCTTCTTCTTCATACATGTTTTTTTTTTGTAATCTACTTCCTAAATTAATCTCTGCTGTGTTCGTCACATCTGAAGGTTTTAGTTTGAAAAGGTCGGAACACAAATAAGATTTGAATATAAAATTTTGTCGGACTGTGATTTGTTTGGAACTTTCCCTCATTTCGATAATTTTACAATTAACTAACAACATTAGTCAAATTACCTGCTCGAGTCCCTGAGGTGAAGTTATAGAAAAACTCACCTCATCTGTGTTAAATCAAATAACATTAAAAGTTACATCAATGAATAAAAACAAAACAAACAGAAGAATAAAGATCTTAATTATTTCATGTTTTTATTAAAAGTTTTCAAGGAGAAAATCAGAGAATAAAAACTAACATAAAAAAGGAAGAGGAAATCAGCAGAAGGTTCCTGAGACTTGATACCACACCTTTATCACCCTCATAAAATGTATACCCTATATATATAACATCTATAGCTATATATAATATTTATAAGATAAATAAACTATATATAACATCATAACCTATATATAACATCTGCAAGCTATATATAGCAACTTTATGCTATATTTAACATTTATAAGCTATATATATAATCCATGAGCTTTATATATAGCTTTATGCTAAACATAACATCTATAAGCTATATAACATATAACATATGTAACATAAACCAGTTCATCTAGTTATCATATATCGTCCACCTGCCTATTACTCATAAGATAATAACTTATAGATATAAGAACATGTCTGATGGAGATGAAGGAGCAGATGAACTGAGGAGTTCCTGTCGGTGATGGTAGAAGATGTGAGGAGACATGTTGTGTATCAAGAAGTCTGGTTGTAACTACAACCTGTACGTTACATATGTAACATCTGTACCCTACATATATATATCTAAATATATAACATCTATAATCTAGGTATAACATTTATAACATGTTTGACCTCTATTAAGGATAGCTATATAACCTGCATAACACCTACAGCCTATAAATAAGCTCTGTAACATATCCAAACTTTATAATATCTATAACCTCTGTAACATCTATAACAACATATAATCTATTTAACACCTATCTTTAACCCAGATATAATGTATATATAACCTGTTTGTGACCTGTATATAACTTAAAAATCATAAATATACAATCGGTTTATAACCTGTTTGAAATTAATATATAGCCAGTATATCACCTGTGTATATCTGTATATGATGAATATATAACCTGTATAAAATCTGTATATCACCTGATCTTTTGTTTTACATCTGGACTCAGTTTCTTTATTTGACTGAAACATTTTCTCTTTGAATTCACAGATGATCATTTTACACAAATTGACTGTAATTATGCACTGCTCTGCTGCCGAGGAGGAGGAGGAGGAGGAGGAGGAGGAGGAGGAGGACATTTATAAAAGAGCCACACTTTACTGATAAACAGTTGATGGATTCTGACTGAGGTGAGTTTCACATGAATTGAATTGATTTCATCATCAGTTACTCAGATAACAAACATGTCTGATGTGTATTATTATTATTATTATTATTATTATTATTATTATTATTATTATTATTATTATTATTATTATTATTATTATTATTAATATCAGATACACGATAACTAACCTGCACTTGTTAGTTGGTTCATTGTTTGTTCTTTTATCTGATCTAACATGTGTGGCTGGTCAGAGCTGAATGTTCAAAATTTACAACAATAAATGTTATATACACATACACACACACATATATATATATACAGTATATATATATGTATATATATATACATATATATATACATACATATATATATATATACACACACGTTTATTTTCATAGCATAATACGCTAACATCCGCTGGTGGTCACTAACAAACGATTACATCAACTGGCGGTAAGCATTAATTAGTGCGGCAGAACGTACATTACGTATTCTCCATCTTGTCCTATGTTCAAAAAGGGAAAGTGTTTAGTTTAAAAAGGCAAAGAGGTAACGATGTCCGATGTACTGAGCGGCCACATGGCTTTCATAGTTCTGCCATACAAGCCAGTAGCCAGTCGGCCTGTATCATTGATTAAAGCCCAAAACACTTGATAGCGCTAATGTGCACAGTTATGTCCCTAACATCCGCTGGTGGCCACTAACACCTACTAACATCTTCTGGTAGTTGTTAACCTAAATTGTGCAGAAGACCCAAGGGATTTCATCCTCTCGTCCTATTCTCTCAATAAACACACACACATATATTTTCGTAGCATAATACGCAGCTCAACGTTCTTTGTAATAGAAGGAAACAGAAATAAAGATTCTTGAAGAGAAAATATTATTTGAATGAACACTAACCCTATGTGAAAATAAAATATCACTGGGAGATAAAGAGATGATACAGGTGAAAACACATGAAGATAAAAAATCAAGACAAGTTTAAAAGAGATAAAAAAAGCATAAAAGTTTATTGAAGATTTTATACGAGGTTGACGTTGTACAACATCTATAACCTGTACATCTATAACCTGTACATCTATAACCTCTGCTGTCATACTTGTCACACTGAGAAGGATCAGTGAGGTCACGGTAAATCAGTGGAACACATCAGATCCCAAAATGTGCTTTAAAGATAAATAAATATATATATATATATATATATATATATATATAAAACTGAGTGTCGTCGACATAAAGAAAATATCTGCACCATGATTCAAATCCTTTAGTCAAAACAGACGCATAAAGAGAGAGAAGAGTAGTGGACCAAGAATCAAACCTGTGGGACCCCACGCTCATCTGAAACATGTTCAACAAAGAGAAAGAAAGTAACTTTGACTTCCTGCAGAGAGACAGACGGTCAGAAGGACAGACACTTCCACTCATCTGATGTCTTCTGTCTTTCAGCTCAGAGTCATGACAAGACGATGTGTGATCTTCCTGCTGATCTCAGGTTCGTGATCTCATCTAATTCCACTCACTTTTATGTCCCAAATCTGTTCTCTCAGATGTCTCAGATGTCTCAGATGAGTCCATATGGTCCACAGATACAACACAGGTTGTCTTCAATGTCCAAGTTTTTTTTTAGATGTCAACCATAACAAAACTCAGTGTTGTTGTTTACATCTCACCCTCACCGGCGTCGGCCCTCATCACCAAAAGCTCTGGAATCTCCTCGTGTTTCCAAGTTGACGTCTTCGTCTTCTACGTGTACGGCTCCTCTTCTTCATCCTGAGATATTTGTGTTCTTCCAGTTTCACGTCCGTCACGTGTTAGAAACCTCATCAACACGTCCACTCGCTCACTGGGAAGCTTCAGGACATTGTCCTGCTGTTTCCTCACATGGACTCACTCTGACATGTTACAGGCATTTTACTAGGAGGCTGCAGGAGAAGATCCAGAAAATGTCCAGAGACACTGACTCAGACATTTGTTCTCACAGACAGAACCTGCAGAACATTTCTCATTGTCTTCATTAGTTGAGTCTGTCCTCACTGTCTCCTGTGTCGTCTCTCAGGTTGGTGTCATGTTCACACCGACTATATCATCAGGCGTTTTCATGCCATTGATCAGAAGGAGACCTGGGCCAAAGCTCAGAGTTACTGCAGAGACACGTTCAATGACCTCGCCACCATCCTGGACCAGACTAACAATGCCGACGCCCAGCAGGTGGCTGGAAACGGGAAGTTCTGGATCGGACTCTACCACACCTCCTGGAAATGGTCCCAGGATGACAAGGATGCTCAGCTTGACAACAGCTTCACTGGCTGGGCCTCGAATGAGCCGGGAGATGGGAAGTGTGTGACCATATCTGCTCTCGGAATCTGGTCCGTCAGCGACTGTGGAGCTCAAAGCTTCTTCACATGCTACAGTGGTGAGTTTAAATAGAGTTTAGCTCAACTCCAGGGGACATGACTGCCCCCTCTCTGCGTGAGCTGAAGCCTCAGATGTTTGATTGATTATTGATTAACAGAGGAAAATAATTCATTGATAATTTTAAGAAAAGGTGACTTAAATTTAAAAACAGTCCTGAGCAAAGACAACCAGAACCACAGCGGTCCAATCAGAATGCTTTTATATATCAATGATATCAATCAGCTGATGTTTCATCAGGTAAACAGCTGATTTATGTAATCAGCTGCAGGTGAACATCACATCCTGGAGAAGCAGTTGATGACCTGGTCGGATGCTCGGACGTTCTGTCGCTCCACGTACTCGGACCTGAGCAGCATCAAGACTCAGCAGGAGAACCAGGACGTTTCCAGACTCCTGCAGAACGTCACAGGAGGAGCACATGAGAAAGAGAGCGATGAGGGGAGCGGGGGAGGTGTCTCTGTCCCAATGGCCTGGATCGGTTTGTACAGAGACTTCTGGAAGTGGTCTGATCAGAGCAGCGCCCCCTACAGTCAGTGGGCGATTAAGCAGCCTGATGAGAGTAAAGACTGTGTGGTGATGGATGTAAAGTCATCATCAGCTGATTGGTTCAGTCGATCCTGCAGCGAGAAACATGACTTCCTGTGTCACTCAGGTGAGTCTTCATCACAGGGTCAGCTGATTCAGGTCCCGCCTCCTTCAGAGACGAGGTATGTGTTTATTCATATGATTATGAATATGTGTTGTATTTGTACAGACATCAGAGCCTCGGTGCTGAGGTCGGTGACGGTTCGTCTGAGCTCAGGATCCACAGACGTGAACGACCCAACGCTACAAGACGCCATCCTGCGGCAGGTCAGAGGTCACATGACTTCATCGGAGAGACGTTGTGTCTGTCACAGTTGCTTTCATGATGAAGTTACAGTAATTTGAATGTAATCACATTACACTCAGTCTGATCATGTAATGATAATGTATGTTTCAGCTGAAGGAGAAGCTGGAGGAAGGAGGGATCAGTGAGGAGGTGAAGCTCAGATGGAGGGACAATGTCTTCCACAGAGAGGAGAGTGCACCTCCTGGTGACTGTGAGGAGAAATGTGTTTAGACTCAGTTTATTGATTTGCTTCTTTGTGTGTTGATTTTCTTGATAAAATCCACTTTAATTGAAGTTTGTGTTCAATGTTTAATCTGTTTGTTCAAAATTTAAAACAATTCCAAATGATCAATTTGACAGGATATAACTTATAAACATATATACAATATTTATTCAAAATTCAAAACTACTAAAGGAGCTGTGATTTTAAAAAAAACATTATTATTTAATTTGAAAAGGAGTATTTCACTTTGAAAGTAACATAATTGAACACATGACTAGGAAATCCTGTCACACTGATGATTTCTATTGATTCACTTTAATAAACATTTTGAGATGACCAATGGAATGATCTAAATAAAAAATATTATTCATGTTTATTTTGACCACAATATTGTCTTTCGACTTTTTTCACATATTTTAGTTTCTATTCACGTGTAAAATACTGTGATAAATTTAAATTGTTGTTTTTAATAAAATTAGAGTTTCATTTGTTCCCAAGTTTGATTTTTAACAGCCCCATTAAAAAATATGAACTTTATATGCCTCCGGCTATTGATGTCGCGATTAACCGATTTTACGATATCAGCGGTTTCATAACGTCACGATTTCATAACCATAAAAATTGTAAATAAAACTACGATATGTAACTATGGTGTCCTGCCTCTTGCCAGCCACTGAAACGTTGAGTAGAGGGAACTGACGTAACAGCCTTATTTCCACCAACGCTGAAAAACTCTGTCCGAGGAGTTCACAGCTAACCCTAACCCCTAACCCCTAACCCTAACCCCTAACCCTAACCCCTAACCCCTAACCCCTAACCCTAACCCTAACCCTAACAACAATCAATGTACAGAAAGCACATATTGTACATCTTTCTTCTTTTATTTTGTAAATCTTTGAAGCTTTTGGCTATAATCTTGCATGGAGCTATTGGATAGGATAAACAGCACCATCTGGTGCGGAGAACATATACCTGCAGTGAGAAGTGAGATGGGTTACATGAGCCAAATTCCACTATACGATCACTACATCACCATGTGTATTTAGTTTCATTCCATTATTATTGAACTCAGAGATATGGAGGAGTGCCATGAGTGAGCATACCACTGCCTGTAATATGATCCTCCTGCTCTTGTTTTTCATAAAAAAATACTTGAACTGCTGAGACTTCTGAAATAAAGAGATTTGACAATAACAGTCTTTTAAGTATACTTTATTCATTGCAAGGAAGGTCAGACAATCATATAGCATGCAAAGAGCATAGAGCATTCAGGGAAGGGCAACTAAACTGTTGCAGGTGTGTGCTTTTTATGCAGATGCAGTGAAGAGATGTGTGTGTGTGTGTGTGTGAACAATGTGTGTGAACTGAGTGAATAGTAAAATCCCAGGAGATAAGACACAGGGTGAAGGGCTCTTTGAGGTCTTGATGGGGGAGACGAGCACAGTCTCCGATTGGTGGCCCTGATGTCATCTTGGCAGTTTACTCAAGCTGAAATAGTATACATAAGCAGAGATAATATATAGTATGGTATAATGGTAAAATGTTCCATTACACTATACACAGCCAATAAACACCTGTTGCCCACAACACTGACCAGTCTCCAGGAAATCTTTGTGGGAGAACACCGGCCACAGAGGTCAAACTGGCTGCTTATTGAAATGTTTCATGTCAATTACTTTTTTTACTGTTGAATAAAACCACTTGAATCCTAATGGTGGAGTGTTATTTCCTCTTTGGAGCATTATTCACTGCATCCCAGCTGTTGGTGTACTTTCAACGCAGCACCATCCACACCGCCTTCATCCCACTTTGCTACGGCAACTGCACGCACCAACGAACACCAATCACTGCAGAGGGTGGGGGAAAATGGACCAAGACATCACCAAGAGCACACTCCCAGCAGCCTCCCAGCCACAACCAAGAGGGCTGCCACCAGCTTCTTCCCCTCAGCTGTCAGACTGCTGGCTGACAAACAACTCTGTGCTGTCTCACACTGACTAGCCCACACTGTCACAATTCATTCCTGTTATCATGAAAAAGCAGGTCATAACTTCTCTTACAGTTATTGCCTGTACATATGGACAGTGTGTGTATATACACCTCTATGTGTCCTTTTCCACACCCTAACCCTGCTGCGCTCCACTTCAAGTTTATATTTAAACACTGACTCTGACAACTAAAACACTTTAACATTAATTTATTAATGCCTGTGTGTGTATATGTGTATATATTTCATAGTTTATTTGATTTTAGATGTCTTATAGCTACAGGCCTGAAATCTCGCAAGCTGCTCCCGCGGTGTCCCCCGATGACCCACGCGTGTTTTGAAAGCTCTGCGAGGTACGGGTCCTGAGATATAGACAATTCTGTTTTTGGGCCTTCTGGTTCCACACTGCACCTCCCTCAGTTCAGGCCCCTAAGCACACAGGGGCCCCACATTTACAGCAGAGGCTCACCTGGGGGTGGCCCTACCTATTTCACATAACGTTTTACACCTCTAAGGGTGTAAAAAAACTTCTCCAAGTAAAATTACATGCACCACCACTATGGACTGTCACTTTAACATTCTCAACTGTGTAATATTCACTATATTCATTTGTAAAAAATTCTGTGCAATTTAAACAGTTATGTGCAATCCATTCACTGTACATATTACGACACATAATATATTTATTTTCACTTCATATACCGATTTAATAACATTTATATTTATTCTATATATTGTTGTATATTTCTATTTCTTTATATTCCTTCACCCAAGTACTGCATGCTACTTATGTGTTGCCTTCTGCTGCTGTAACATTGCAAATTTCCCCATTGCAGGACTAATAAAGGACTAACCCTAACCCTAATAAATGGTTATCTCATCTTAAAACACAGTCTGAGGCACTTTAAAATTAAACCCTAATTTTTTCCTACATCGTCTGCAGACAAGGCTTGAATATGTTTATCTGCAATATATGGAGCAGCTCATTCTATTAATGCGTTAAAAAGATTAACGCTTTAATTCCACAAAGTAATCATCCCGCTGTTGGGCCATGGTTTTGTGTGAAACCACACTTCGGCCTACATGTGCCATCAAAGCCTGAAGCAGCATGTCCCTCCAGGACTCCGTCTCCCAGGGGCCATTAAAAACCAGAGCAAGGAACTCAATGTCCCAGAGGGCATCAACTTCACACAGAGGGGTGGAAACCCCCCCCAGGGACACAGGTTTCAACTCCCATTGGTCACTCTGGACCCCATGACCTGTGAGGTCACCGGGCCAATATAAGCTAGGTTCTCCAGCTTCTTCTGTCTCTTTCTACAGTCCCTCCAAGGAGAGAAGGCTGTCGAGCCTCGTCCTGCCTCTTCCTACAATCCTTCTACAGGAGGGAAGGCTGTCGAGCCTCTTCTCCAGCTCACATCTTCTCTTCCCATCCAACTCTTCGAGAGGAGCACAAAGGTGCAGCTTCCAGCTCATCTTACCAAGGAGACCTCCTCGCCCTCCAAGCTCTACCAACGTCCTAGCAGCGACTCGATGTCCTGCTTGCAAACTTCAGCCAGCAACTGAACTGAACTCAACAGAAACCAGCAAGACGACACAAAACTGAGAACTGCACAGCAACTTCCTTTTTCCCCTTTCCACGGACTGGTAACACAACTGGGCTTAATCATTATACTAGGCTAAGCAAGACTGTTTATTCGATTCTGTGTGAGGTTTATAAGTTTGATTTGTGGTGTTGTAATATTTTGGGGTACAAGTTATTGAGAAAGTAATGTTAGTCTGTTATGCTCTTCACAGTCTTTCGTTGCATCCAATCTAGTAACTTCCTCTAATTTGGCACACACACACAGACACACACACACACACACACACAGACACACACACACACACAGACACACGCATAACTCTTCACCTCATTATCTCTACAGGTCGTAAACATTCCAATAGGTGGGGGAGGGTGTTATCTCTTTGGCCAGCCACCATCTTGAAAGCACGCTGACTCACACAGACACACACACATGTATACACACATACCTATCTTTGTTTAACAATTAGACCGTTAGTAATTTGTGTTTTTATACTTTATTATATTCATAATAAATGTTTTTCTTTCACAAATGTTTTTTCATTAATGTTGCATAAGTGAATTTCGCCAACCTCTACACTGTCAAGAACCCCATATCTTTCAACTTAGCTAACTATCTATATGGTAATTTTGGTTATAGTTATTAATTTAATTGTTAATCAGAGTTCCAAATTTGTAGTTAGAACCTTTATGAGACTTAATCAATAAATTGGCTATCTTTTCCCTTCCTTTGAAGGGTGGTGCCCCCGAGGTAACTTTAATCAATTAAAGTTATTATTTAATATTAATAATAAAATATTAATATTTAATATTTTTATCTTGATAACCAAATTTATTGAATGCCGAAAGGCACACCATTTTATGGTATCACGTTTGATGCATTATGGCACAACACCGCGTTAACGCGTTTATTTTGACAGCCCTAATATATATATATATTAGGGCTGTCAAAATAAACTCTCATATATATATGTTCATGAAATTCCAACTTCACTGTTTTTATACGTTTGTGTTTTAATTAAGGTTTGAAGCCATGAAACGTCAACAAAAGTAAATGAATCAAAAAACAAACTTTTATCTTCATTTCAAACAATAACAAAATATTATTCACATTATGAAAAATCTACGGCATCGCTGCTCGTCCGAACGACATGAAAATAAAATAATTTTGCGTCAAGTAACAAGACAAAACATCAAGATAAAATCGATCGTGAAAACAATCTGACAAGGCTGAATTTATTTTTAAACCTGAGATTTTGAAATCGTCTGAGTCGTGGATCTTTTACTTCTGTCTTCCGTCTGCTGTTAAACTTTATGTCTCCACCACCTCTGGCTCAGAACCAGCGTCTGCACAGTGATACTTTTTGCCGTCGGCTTTCCTCTGGCGCCACAGGTGAACACCCCCGAGTGCCAGGATGAAGATGCAGATCACGAGCAGCAGTGAAACGACCACCAGCTCACTGTAGTAACTTGTCTCTGGGACGTTGACTGTCTCCTTCGAGGACTGGCTGTCCTTCCTGAAGGTCAAGGTGAAGTTCAAACCATCATCCTGAGAGTTGGACGTGACATCGTCTTTAAGGTTGGTTGTGAATTCATCGCCTTTATCCTCTGCGTCTCCTGACGGTCGTATCGTCTGTTGTTCCTCAGGAACAATCACCTCATACGAATCGTCTTCGCTGTCGGACCCGGGGTCCTTTGGATCATTTGGGATGATAGAGCGTGGAGAAACCATTGGTTGGACAGTATAGCTCACGACTACTTCCTTGTACCCGCCCTCCTCTGCCTCACAGCGGTACGTCCCAAAGGTGGCGTCGGCAGCATGGAAGATGAGGCTGCCATCAGCTGATTGGATGAAGAGTTTCTCTGACAGGTTTTTGAACTCAGGGGACGTCCAGGTCAGAGCGGCCATGTTGGATGGTTTGACACACTGGAGTCTGACCACTTCATTCAGACCAACAATGACCTCTGCTGGACAGAAATCATAACGAGTAAAATACATGAGAGAGAAAGAGATTACTGAACGTCTTTATATACAGTCACTTATCTTTATATACAGTTGCTGATCGTCTTTATAAATAGCTAAAACATTTACCTACGTCCTCACTGTTCCTGATTTGTTGTAAACATTCTTTTTCTACGTTTCCGTTTTCCACGTCCTGAACACTGAGGAGGAAGATGACAGCCTGTCAGTCACTGCACAAGGCAAAATATTCTTAAATAAACTGAAACCTGTTGTAGATCTCTGGACATGTTTATGATAATTCTATCGATTCTATATAACAGTTTTGTTCAAGCTGTTTTCATTTGTCAGACGATGATGAATCCTTCACCAACATGTGATCACGATCGTTGTTTAGACTCGTGCACTCCCTCCTGGTCGGACTCCACCCACACAAGGGATCTCTGGCCAGAACACACTGACCGCAGCTTCTGTAAACAGAGCAGTTCGCCACAGGGACTGAGGTGACACCCTCAGATGTTCCCACGTATACCGCCCCCTACAAGAGAGGAAAATACTGTGACATGTATTCTGTAGTCTGAGTGAATGTTCCATTTTCAGGTGTCAGGTTTACCTTGGTGGATGAGAGTACGATGCTTTTCACCAGCTGCGGCTGTGCGAAGACCTGAATCTCCTCAATGAACCGGGCACCCCGATCTAGATAAACCATCTTGTGCAGGAATCCAGACTCTGTACGTAAGAGGAATAATGACTTTTTAATTCAGAACAAAATGTTCTCATCATCGGGTTCGTTCATGCTGTTTAATGTCCTCACCTGTGAGCAGGAAGAGGATGGTGTACTGCTTGCCATTAGCTGCCGTCGTCCTCATCGCCGCCACACGACTGTACTGATGCTCCGAGGAAACAACCACTGGGCCGTCTGTCACAGGTTTGACTCCACCGCTGGTCAGAAAACACCTCTTCACCTCGTCTAGCTCAGAATCGGTGGCTTTGTCCAGTCCGCACTGTCGGGCAGCATCGTAACATGACGGCAGCATTTTAAACCGAACAATCTCAGAGTGAAAATGAGTGCGAACAAAGCCGGGCCCACAATCGAACCCTGAGGTACTCTGTTCCTGATAAGTCGTTAAAGAAGAGGCTGTGGTCATGTACATGTTTGTGAGGAAAGGACATGTGTCACCTCCGTGTTAGCGAACATGGAACTGTTCTATTAAAGATATTTATATTTATGTGGTTTAGATGTAAAACCTCCTGAAGCTGGCTGTGTCCACCAAAGGGCAGTAACACTGCAATCAATCAGTTTTTAAAGATAGCTTGAACTTGATTCAAAGGTTCGCTGTGTAGAATTTAGTGACATCTAGTGGTGAAGTGTCATGTTGCAGCTGAACACCCCTCACCTCACCCTCCGCTTCCAAACATAAAAGAGAACCTGTGGTAGCTTCAGTTGTCATAAAAACTCAAAAGGTTTAGTTTGTCCAGTCTGAGCTACTGTAAAAAACATGGCTGCCTCCGTAGAGAGGACCCGCTCCTGATGTAAATATAAAGTATTTCAATATAAAGGGCCTATCATAGGGTAAAGAAAACAACAATTCGTACAATTTAGATGAAAAACACTAGAGAAAACATTACTAGGATTATTTAATATTCAATTACTGCCAGTAGATCCCTTCTATACACACTTGACCTTTAACCTAATTTAATTTGATTTAAACCTGACTTAACTTGACGTTACTGTGGTGGTGCGACTCTTGGGATATCTTTGGTGATTTGTCCTCACCTGTCCCAGGTACGAGTGTTTTCCCAGCAGTAAACTCCACTGGTGCGTCTCCATGTCGAAGGTCCTGTAGCTCCCAGCGAACACCATCCTGACATCCTGCAGCTTAAAGACACAGACAGCAGACTGAGGACCTGAGGACCTGAAGGAGACCAGAGGACAAACTGTGTTATTATCAGAGTGATATTAATATTCATTACATTCTTCACAGAGTTCACAGGAATGTTTTCCTCTTCTGATCAAACCTTGGTCAAGTCAGAAGAAGTAGAGACTTCCTGTCAACATTTGGACAAAGCTGTTGGAACAAACTGAACTTCATTAACTCTCGACTCGTTTGGTTTATAAAAACTTTGATGAAGAGTTTAGATTGGTTCTGAAAACCAGATGCAGCTGCCCTGATTGGCTGCTGACACTCTTCAGAGATGAAGGATTGTCTTCAGATGCTCATAAACGGCATGTTTTCATGTTTTCTTACCACTGAGAGGTGAAGACGCCGTAGAACAGGGTGTCAGAGGCATTGCCGCCCTCTGGTGGCTGCAGGGTGAACATGTCCTGGAGAATGTTGAAGGGAAGCTGTTTGTGAGATTGACAGAGAAGAGAAGCTTTGGCGAAGGACGTCCACTTCTTCTGCAGTGTCCTCTGTCCACCGCTGTCATCCTGGAAACCATCAGAAAAGACACGACTTCAGAGAAGCTGCATCTGAGCAAAGTTAATAAATATGTATATATAATACATATAATAATATATATAAAGTTGACCAGTGACTGTATATAAAGATGTTTAGTTCCTGTATATAAAGATGTTTAGTGACTGTATATAAAGATGATCAGCGACTGTATATAAAGATGATCAGCGACTGTATATAAAGATGTTTAGTGACTGTATATAAAGATGATCAGCGACTGTATATAAAGATGATTAGTGACTGTATATAAAGATGATCAGTGACTGTATATAAAGATGATCAGCGACTGTATATAAAGATGATCAGTGACTGTATATAAAGATGTTTAGTGACTGTATATAAAGATGATCAGTGACTGTATATAAAGATGATCAGCGACTGTATATAAAGATGATCAGCGACTGTATATAAAGATGTTTAGTGACTGTATATAAAGATTCATGGTCACATGATGTTCTCTCGGTGTTTACCCTACAGACTTGTGCAACTCGTGGAATCTGCAGCTTGTCAACGAAGCTGAACTCTTTCCCGACTTCACTGAAAAAGAAGTAGAGCTTCCTCTCCGCCGGGTCCGACGACGAGCCGACGAACGTTGGCTCTAAAATACAGGAAGTGATGACAGAGGTGGAAGGTCATGGTGATGAGCACAGAAAGAGAAACATTCAAATCTGATCGGTTCTTAGGTTTTAAAAATGTCCACCAGACATTTGTGCCGTAATGGAAATCAAAGTTCTGAGTGAAGATATGTTCATGTGGCAATTACACGTGTAAAAAACATGTATGTATGTATGTATGACCTTTGGCAGGAGATAAAGAGAAAATGAGTTAGTGAGGAAATTCAGTTTGTAGCGTTTTGAAACATCACTGCAGTGTGAGGTGAAACAACAATATATGATAATCATGTTTTTATGAGTTTTAAAAAACAGCGTTATCTCTCCTGTCTCTTTAAGACCCCCCTTTCGATAAAGCCCAGCGAGCTCTGATTGGTTAGCTGGCTCGCTCTGTTTTTGATTGATCAACCACTTCCAGCGCTTGTGGGAAAGGTTAACCCTAACCCGGCCTATGCTTTTCCTTTACCTGGCTTTGGTTCAGGGGTGAAAACATAACCTCCATCGTAAAAAAGTTTTTATAAAATGTAACTTTTTGCCCCCTTTGAAAATAAAGAGGGTTAGGGTTAGACTAGCCAATGGGCACGCCTAGTGGCTAATCTGACACAGTGTAAGTATCGTGCGAACACTTAGGCGAGCCTTGCACAATACACGCTGAGCGGCTCGTCTACACAACTGTTCATGGTCTCATCACATCGTCATGTGACATCATGTCAACATTATTTATTCGGGAACTGAACATTATAACCTCCGTGGAGACAAGATGTGGTTCCACTCACCGTCCAGTAAACTGACGGATGTGTCCTGGCTGACGTTAGGACGACTGTCTTTGCTGAAGTGTCGAGAAATCTGCGGTTCGACTCCTCTGAAGTCGCTGGTTGTAGCGGTGAACAGCTCGCCGTCTGCACACGGACAAACATAACAGCTGAGGAAACACGTGACTGTGGGTTCAGTAAAACAACAAGACTCAAAAAGCAGTTTATTACAAGCACTTATAGACCTGTTTCTTGTACAGTCAGTCAATCACAAGAGCAGATTCAGATTCAGAGACCTTCTACTAAAAAATTCAAAGCATCCAGTAGAGTCGCCCTCTGCTGGTCATTACACAGAATAAAGGTTCTAGACACTTCTGCAATGGCTTCACTTTCTGAGTCCACACATTTATAAACAGGCATCTTAAGGCCAGTATCCAACCTCCAATTCATTAGAAAGACACTTGAAAAACTTGTGTTGGTGCAAATAAACTTCCTAAAAGAGAACAACATCCTGGAGGAGTTTCAGGCTTTAGAGCTCGTCACTGAAACGGGACTGAAATAATCACATCAGACTAAGGTCTGATGAAAACAAGGTACGTTAAAAACGTACGTTAAAGGGAGGAAGTTCTAAGTCAGCGTTGGAGAACACGTGTCTGACAAACAGCTGTTTTGAGGTTCCACAGGGCAGCTGCCTTGGACCTTTGTTATTCTCACTGAACATGCTGCCACTGGGTGACATCAGCAGAGCGCACATTGTTTCTGTAGTTACGCAGATGAAACACAACTGTTCATCGCTACTGAGCCAAATGATGTCAAATCTCTGTGCTCCATCACTAAAGGTCTTTCAGAAATAAATACACGGAGGAGAAATAATTTCCTGAAGCTCAATGTGCATAAAACAGAAATCCTTTAGTTGGCCCAAAATCAAAAAGAGAAACACTGTAAAATAATCAGGGTTAGGGTTAGCTGGGTTCTAGCTGCGCTGCACTGGTTGTTCCACACAGGATTGACTTTAAGGTTCTCCTCCTCACATACAAGGTTATGAAGTTACCCAGTTACTCGGCTGCCTCTCTAGTGAAATATGTTCCCTCTAGAACACTGAGAACATCTTAGAGGTTGTAGCCCAAAGAAAATCTGAGACAGGCTGCCGCTAGATATTACATTACATTACATTTCATTTAGCTGATGCTTTTATCCAAAGCGACTTACAATCAGTGCATCAACCATGAGGGAACAAACCCAGAACAACAACAATCAAGAAAGTACTATTTCTTCAAGAAATTCAAGATATTAGAGAAGCTAGTTCAGTGAACATCTTTAAAAGATTTCATTTTACTTCAGCCTTTAACTAGATCTTATCCCTAACGCTAACCCTGTTTGAAAGTATTTATGGAATTTATGGAATTATTTCACCTGTTTCATTATAAATCCTTAGAATAAGATGAGAGGACTGGGCTTGGTGAGCTTGTTGGGCTAGTAGCTGGCTGACCTTATCACCTGAATCGTAAACATTGATTCAAGCTTTTGAAAGCAAGTATGCAGCTTTGTCAGTTGAGAGCAAATTGTATTCTGTCTGTAGCTGTAGTCTTTCTTTAAAGAGTGTTGGAGAAGGTACAGATGAGTAGAGAGTATCAATCTCTGCAATAGATCGTGAGATGTCATTAAGTTTGGATTCTCTTGCCTTTTTTGCCCCGGAGGAGTACTCTATTATTTTCCCACGAAGATAAGCCGTAAAGGTCTCCCATAGGGTAGAGTGGGAAATTTCTGGTGAGGCATTGGTTTCAAGAAAGAAATTAATTTGAGAAGAAGCGTGGTCTACACATTTTTTGTCAGCTAGGAGGAGGGGCCTAAGTCTCCAATTGCATGAGGGTCTATGGCAGTTGGGTAATGCTACATGTAACTAATTGGCACTATGATGATATTGTGATGTTGTGATAAGAGCAAGAGCTAACATTTCCCAGTAATCTCTTATCTAAAAGAAGATAATCAATGCGTGTGTATGAATGATTTGTATTGGAGAAGAAAGAAAAGGCTTTTTTATTACTAAATTTAAATCTCCAAATATCAGAAACACCATTCTGAGCCATGACATCATTGACAACTTTGGCAGATTTGGTGAGAGATTGGTCCTTGTTTGATGATCTGTCTAAAACAGTGTTGAGAACACAGTTAAAGTCGCCTCCTATTATCAAATTGTAATTGTTATCATTGGGTATGATAGAGAATAGCTCGGTAAAGAAATTCCTTTTCTTTTAAATATGATTTTAACATGTTCTTATGTTTCTTAAAAATCTGTTCTCTTATTTCTATCTATATTATATATAGTGCACATTAGGCTGCATTTCTTGTATGAAAGATGCTATACAAATAAAGTTTATTATTATCATTATCAACAGTCTGTGGTTTTCATGTTTGAGAGTTTGTTCTCTTTAAACAGCTGTGATGATGTCACTGACTCACCGATGGCGATGGCTGAATTCCTCTGGAAGGGGCTGAACGGACAGCGACCTTTAGCACTGTCGTGTTGGACCACAGAGAAACTCGCAGTGTCCTGTGGAAATGAAAGAAAATCTAAACTGAACTGGAGAGAAAACTAATTTCAATGTTTGAATAAGTGAAACTATGTGTTTGGACTCACGATGAAGGCGTCACGAGGGCTGAAGGCGAAGCTGCCACAGGTGTAAAGGTGGGTGGAGTTTATCTGCTGCAGCACACGGACGAAGTTCGGACAATCGACCTGCAGACAGAGAGAGACAGACAGTGAGACAGACGGACGGACAGACAGAGAGACAGACGGACAGACAGACAGACAGACAGACAGACAGAGAGACAGTGAGACAGACAGATGGACAGACAGACAGTGAGACAGACAGATGGACAGACAGACAGAGAGACAGAGAGATGGACAGACATAGAGACAGACGGACAGATGGACAGACAGACAGATGGACAGAGAGACAGACAGACAGTGAGACAGACAGACAGACAGACAGACAGACATAGAGACAGACAGATGGACAGACAGACAGACAGACAGACAGACAGACAGACAGAGGGACAGACAGTGAGACAGACAGACAGTGAGACAGACAGATCGACAGTCAGACAGACAGAAAGACAGAGAGATGGACAGACAGAGAGAGATGGACAGACATAGAGACAGACAGACAGACATAGAGACAGACAGATGGACAGACAGATGGACAATGAGACAGACAGAGAGATGGACAGACAGATGGACAATGAGACAGACAGAGAGACAGACAGGTGGACAGTGAGACAGACAGACAGACAGATGGACAGTGAGACAGACAGACAGACAGACAGAGTCAGTGAGACAGAGATAGAGACAGACAGACAGACAGACAGACAGACAGACAGAGAGAGTCAGTGAGACAGATAGAGAGACAGACAGATGGACATCGGTGTAAGCTATGTTGAGGCCACTTAGCTTAGCTTAGCTTAGCTTAGCAGAGCAGACACAACAGACAGAGGATGGAGCTGCTGTATGTTGATAATTACCTCTGGATTCTTCCCTTTAACTTGACACTCCCTGATGTCACCCTCAGACGGACGCCATGACACCTGGACAGACAGTTTCAGTCCAAAGTTTAAAAGTTCGATCTTTCGAACATTGATTTCAAAAACTGAATCTGAGCCTTGTTTATTCTGAACTTCATCGCGACTGGAGCAGGTTAATCACCTTCCTCCTCAGGCTGATGACATCACTCTGACTAATGTCCAATGAGAGGACAGCATCTCGCGCCCCGACATACAGGGTGGAGCCATCGTCGCTTAACAACAGTGTGGTGGTGTTGTGGACATCATGGAGGCTGAAGTGGACGAGAGGTCGTTCTGTGGAGTCTGAGCGAAAACAGAAGACTTTAAATTGAGCCTGAATCACAGACTGTAAATAAAGATGGATGACATCACAGTTCATAAAGGTGAAGCCAAAGTGTCTCTCTCGCCCCCTGGGCGAGCTGCAGGATAACAATTATTATTATTATTATTACTATTATTACTATTATTTTTAACAATAATACTTTGTATTACTTAATTACTACATGAACTGTTGCTGCTATCACTAATAACAACAGCATATTTACACTGTTAATGTTTTCATTATAATTACTCAGAGCTGATACCTGATGCTGCACAAGTGTTCCTGGTCTCCCTCTCCTCGCTCTCCCCCCTCCCCCCTATCTCTCTCTCTCCTCTACTCCCCATTTTTCCCTGCTCACCCCAACCGGTCGAGGCAGACCCCCCCCCCCACATTGAGTCTGGTTCTAGAGGTTTCTTCCAGTTAATGAGGGAGTTTTTCCTCCACAGTCACAAATGTGCTGCTCATTGTGGGAACTGCGGTTTCTCTATAAAATAAATTGAAGGTCTTGACCTTCAATGTAAAGTGCCTTGAGATGATGATTTGGCACTATACAAACACAATTTAATTGAATTGGTGTCTGGCTGCAGTATAGGTCATAAACCCTCCATGTAAGCAGATGGGACAGGGAACAAACTAAAAAAACTCAAAGTAGACGTTAAATAAATGTTTCTGTCATTTTAGGTCGTTTTTATCTCACTGAGGTTTGTTCAAGTGTTTCTGATCAGTTTGGTTTGAATCAGTTATTTGATGATGTAAAAACAGGCTGAGACGTCATGGTTGAGAGCTGAGACTGACTCAGGATTGGTCGAGAGTGTGTATGACCGGGGCCTTGATGCCACGGCTCCACTCCACGATCACTACTGCACCGACAGTCATTGATCTGAATTCAGATTCAGCTGATCACACAGTTAATGATCTGGAACATTTGACTCCACATTTAGAAACATGTTAAAGCAGCAGCACAGAGTTTCTCTGTAAACGTAAAAAGGACATTCATAAATAACCAAAAGACGTTCTGTTCAGGCACGATTTCTGTCCAACAGAAATGAGCCGACAGCTAAACAACCTTCTCTTTTTTACTGGTGGCTGGCAAACTACATGTTGGTACATGTACACGGGCGGCTGTGGCTGAGGGGTAGAGTGGTCGTCCTCCAACCTGAAGGTCGATCCCCAGTCTTCCCCATCTGCATGCCGAAGTGTCCTTGGGCAAGATGCTGAACCCTGAATTGCCCCTCATAGAACAAGAACGTGCATCTAATAGATGCACTGTATGAATGTGTGTGTGAATGGGTGAATGTAAAACTGTACTGTAAAGAGCTTTGAGTGGTCATCAAGACTAGAAGACTAGAAAAGCGCTATATAAATACAAAACCATACAAAACCATTTACATTGTGGGTAAAGACTGTGAACAGTGTGAAAAGGAACTGGTTCTGAAATGATTTCACATTGACTACATCCTGGTGGAAAAGAGGAAACTGTTTCTTCAGTTTCTGTTCTGTGTTTTCACCGTTTCCTTCAAAGAATCAACTTCATCGCTGTTGTTCTTTTTAAACTCACCTGACGAGTTCAATTGTTTTTCTCTGAATTCAGTTCAGAGTTTTCATCCATCACACCTTCACCAACATCTCTCAGACGTCAAAACCTCTTTCAGACCTGAACCTTGTCCTCTGGAGGAGTAAATACCACAAAGTAAAAATACTGTCCAAGTAAAATTCCTGCATTTCATCTAAAATCCTACTTCAATGGGAAAACACACAGCAAAGAGGCACCCGCATCAATAAAAGTAAAATGTCCCAAAATATCTCTACCCAAAAAAATCCTATTTTACTAAAATAAAGTATTATCATTATTAGTATTGTTGTTCTTGTTAATATTATTATATTTCTCGAAAATGAATTTTGAAAAAACATTGACGCTTAAGCAGTATTTTACTGCTTTACTTGACCGTGGGTCACCTGATGAAGGCGACATCACATTAATCATCAGAGTAGTGTAGTAGTTAATGTAGACTTCTTTACTTTCCACCACTGTGTTGTTATACAGCAGGTCCAGTTTCTTTGTCTGTGGTGTCAAGAGCCTTCCAATCATGCACATGTTCTCAGCATGTGGTAACCCGGAGATCGATGAGGCTCTAACAGGAAGTGAGAGAGCAGAACAAACCACCGCGGCACAGACAGAACCTCTTCCTGTTTCCGAGGATGTGGCTCAGAGCTTCAAACGGTTTGTGTCTCATCTGAGGTTTAAATAAGAAGCTGTGAAAAACACGTTCGATTTTGTCTGAGAGATTTTCAACAAACTGATGAAGAGAAATAAAAAATATTAACAAAGATTAAAAACCCATTGTTATTTACAGAAGAGGAAGATACGGACACGTTTGAGTTTTCAAACTAACACAACCTCCTTCCATACAAACGTTTTAGTAATAATATCATAAATAATCTACTTCCACACTAACACACCTGAAAACACGTCACATGATCATTCACGTACACTGGTCATGTGATGTAAACAGGAAGTAGATTGTCTCTGCAGTTGGTTGCTTAGTAACAGAAACTCCTCTGAAGGAGGAACAGTGAAGGTGAAGAGTCAGAGCAGGAATTTATTTTCTCTGAGCGACGACGAGGTGGAACTGTTACTGACAGGAAGTGTTAGTGACACTTTGTGTTCACCGCTGGTAGTCGAGTCATGTGACTGATGAGAACCAATCAGGAAGAGAACGTCTGCACCATCGTTTACTAAAGTCTCAGCTTCTGTTTGTCCAGACTAAAGACTAGCAGCATTTCGTAAAGAGAAAACTATTGATACTTAACCATTTTTACCAGAGTAGAACATATTGATTATTTCAGATTGAGGTTATCGAGTCTGTAGTTTTATTTTAATATCACTAATGAAACCAATAAATGAAACCTGTTTGTTTCTGAGTCACATTAAAATGTATCAGAATCTCTTTCTTGTGTTTTTATCTGATGAGTTTTAACATGAAATTAGTATTTGATTTGTTAAATATCAGGTTATGATCAGTATCAGTAACAGAGAAAATGTTTAATATTAAACATATTTTACATTTTTCATGTGTCGTCTATTCACATGTGAAGCATTGATACATTTTTTAACTGCGTTCGTATATTTAGTCACATAAGAAAATGATTCTCACTTTGCTTTTATGTTTTTGACACAAAACTGATGTTAACAGTTGAATATTTTACACCAGGAAATAAGACGTCATTCCGTCATTCCACAATAAGATCGCAGCTGTGACACAAACTTCATTATATCACACAACCAGAACCAGACTGATGATCAGAACTGATTGATTATTGATAAGAAATGTTTTTGGACTCACTGAAGAGGAAGGTGATCCGAGGAGGAGGCAGAGAGCCAGCGGAGGTCAGCACGCCGAGAAGGAGGAGGAAGAGGAGGGTGGCTGATGGAGCCATGATGGAGGAGGTGAAGATGGAGGGATGATAATGATAAAGTTGAAATATGTTCGTCCTTGTCTTGAGTCGACGGCAGGCAACTGACTCTGATACTGAGAAGAGACTCAGGAAGAGGTTAACCACAACTTCCTGTTACTGCAGAGATCGGGGGGGGGGAAGATTCTCTGAAACATCATCATCGTCTGATGAGTCAGTGTTCAAGTAACCTCGTACAGACAACTAAGTATATTAAATAGTTATACAATATATATATATATTATATTAAAGTGTAATTCTCCTCTTCAGGTTGATCATTTGAATCAGTGTTATGACTGTAAAAGGTTTTTAATGTTAAGAAAACACCTCACTCAGACTGTCCATTGCTGCAGCTCCTCTTTTAGCCTCTGTCTCAAACACTTGGTTTTAGCTCGTGTATCTTTAAGACCCCCCTCTGAATGAAGCCCACACTGCTCTGATTGGTCAGCTGGTCTTCTCTGTTGCGATTGGTCAACAGCTTCCAGCGCTGTAAGAAATTTCGGCCTCTCACTCTACCTCGCTTTGTTAGGGGGCGTGTCAGACTAACATACACACTAACACTCTTATTAGTCACTTTATTCTTTTGTTTGTGTGTCTCTTTCTGTCACTGTCCTATATTGACTTTGTGGAAATGGCCACGTGTTGTTTTGCAACTTTTTTCCTAATTGTTCTGCTACCTTCCACACTCTTTGTTACAGCGAGCCATGCAGAGGAGCGAGAGCATTGTTTACTCCCCCGACCAGCTGACTGCGTTGAGTAAACCTGTTCTACTGCCCGGCGCGAGACCTGAAATCACAAAGGAGCTGCAGAGGATATATTAGATTCATATTTTAGTCATATTCCTACCACCATTTGTCACTTGTTCGTCATCTCTTGTATTAAGTCTCATGTTTATAGGCTTATTCTTGGTTCCATTATATTTTAGTACTGTGTATTCTTGTACTTTATTGTGTATCATTTACTTAGGGAGTATGTATAGTTTGTAGTACTTTTTATGTTTATTGCATTCTATTTTGAGCTATTTAAATTCTTTGTATCTGTTTTATTGCTTCTTCGCTCTATTTGCAATGCCCTTGACATGCTGCTGTAACACAATCATTTCCCAATTTGGGATCAATAAAGTACATCTATACATCAGTTACCTGAAAAAAACAAGAAAGCAGCAGAGATGATGTAGAAACTGTTTTTATTGAGCAAGAACACCAGCTGATAAATCAATCGATCAATCTGAATGATTTAAGGATCGTTGGGTGAAAACATTCGGTCCTGCAGCGGTTTGATAAATTCTACAATGTACATGTTGCTGTGTGTCTGTGTGTTAACTCAAGCTTAACTCAAGTTAAACTTAACTGAAGTCAAACTGAAGTTAAACTGAAGTTGAACAGAAATAAATTGAAATTAAACTTAAGTTTATCGATCATTCTGCAGCTTTTTGATTTTATAACATGTCGATGTTCGAATTTCTTCTTTTAATTTCAAACGGTTTGTGTATAAAACTAAATAAAGTGTAAATAAAAATATATAATATATATTTACATAACATTAGGACGTAATGTTTGACATGTAGAGAGTGAAACTGGAACATGAGCATGAAGACAAACTGATGAGTCATCGATTCTGACGGAAGCTACACTGAAAACATTGTTTTATAGAACAAAATCAGTTTGTGTTGGTTTCAAGTCACAAACAGTTTGAAGGAAGTAAAATTCCACACATCCTTTTTCAAAATAATAGTTTTACATCCACACTTTACTCATCTAGCTCATCTTTGGCATGACGTCACGAACAGCTGATGCAGCGTACGTTCTCTTGCAGGATAGAAAAATAAAAACATGATCCAGCTCAGCCAATCAGAGCAAGGGAACCCAGGTAGAACCGGTGACTTCGGTTAAGGCTTCAGTTCATTTTGAGCCAGATCACGTCCAGAAAACATTGTTGGTCAGATGATTCTCTGTCAGATCGGCGAAGGCAGTAAAAGTTGATTCCAGCCGTCAGTGGGTGAGAAGGCAGAGCACAAAAAAGATATTAAAGGTCGAAAGACTTTCGCTGCGACGGAGCATCATGGCCAAGAGTTTAAAGGGGACATAGCATGCCCATTTGACCACAAGTTGATATGGTTCCTTGGGGTCTTAATGAAATGTCTGTAACATACTTTGGTCAAAATACCACAAGGATCATTTCAAACAGCTCCTTTTTACCCTGTATAAAACAGCCCTCCACAGAGTGACCTGTTTTGAGTGCCTGTTCCTTTAAATGCTAATGAGCCAGCTCCCCCCTCCCCCCTCTCCCCCCATGATTTTAAATGATATAAATTACATATTTTATATGATATAAATTATCAAATATGCATCCCATACTTTGTATTCCCCTTCTGTTGTCCTGGAGTTTTAATTTTCCCAATCACATAATTAAATGTCCCCCTCTGCCCCCCCACTACAAGCACACAAGCAGACAGACAGAGAGAAAGAGAGGTGGGGGGGGGGGCTATGAAGACCATCATTTACCCCCGAACCCCGACATTCAACGGGTACAACAACAAGCGGAGACCCTAACCCAAGGCCATGTAGGGAGACTTCCAGTGTATTGTTACGACACAAAACCCAGGAAGCTCAATCGAGTCGCTCAAGCATGACGTTTCTGACTTAGAGGAACTATAACCAAACGCATACCCACATTAACGTGTAGAAGCACTAACAAAGTGGAATTTGCATGCTATGTCCCCTTTAAAAAAAGTCTAAATATAATTGAAATATAAAACAAGAGAAATATTTTATCAAAAAGTTAAAACATTTCAAAAAGACAGTTTTGACATATTGTCAGGTTGTTAGATTCTATCAATAAAGTCTAAAATTGTACTAGTTACTGAAAACTTTTTACTCAAATATTCGTTTGTTCCTTGTCCTTTATTCTGAAAATATTTCAACTTAACTGACAAATAATTTGAACTTTTTTCTCGGAATTTTTCGTTTCTCAAATAATGAAAATTTAAAGATTTTTCTCAGTCTCAGCTTTTTAGTTTTAATTCATCCCCCAATGTTTAAACATCAGTTTGATGAAGGTTTAGTAGAAGAAGACGAACAATGTCGTGTTTGTTGCACTAACAAATAAAATCCTCTACTTTTTGTTATTTAACTAAAAACGTTTTTTGTTTAAAAAAAATATCTGTCATTTTCACAGGAACCTCCTTGGGGTCCTGCAGAGGGCGCTGCACCACAGTTTGGGAACTACTCTGTAAATCAGTCTTTACTCACAGGTTTGATTCCTGGGTCCTCAAGCAAGGCAATCAACCCCCTGAGCCTCCAGGGGACGCTGTTTTCTGACACCAGGACACTTTTGACACACCCACTGTGGGTCAAAGGTCGCAAGATTGATTCCTGAGTGTCCACTGCTGAGGTGGTGTTGAGCAAGGCACTAACATGTACAGACAGTTTCTGTGAGTTCATGAAGGATTTAAATGAGAAATCCAATGATGATGATGGAAAAGTCTTCATCATCATTGTCTTTGTCATCCTCAGGTCCGGAGGAGACGCAACCATCGAGCTCAAAGCGGCGACGAGGACTCGACTTTCTGAGGGATGGTGGGTCGGCTGGGAGGAGCAGGAGGTCGTCTGCACAGAAACAAACATGAATGTCTCAGTTTTACGCTTCACCTTAATTTTTTTTCTTTGTTCTATTGTAATTTGTAAATTTTTCTGTTAGAACCGACATCACCTAACCCGACATCACCCCAACCCTACATCTCACAAATAAAATTAAATATCAAAGAGTCGAACCTTTTGGAAAACCCTGTAGGTGCGACGGTGCTGTGCGGTCGGAGTTTGGTGTTGGAGGTGCAGGCAGCGGGTTGAGGTGGGAGAGGGGGAAGGTGGGGATGGGATGGTGGCGCCAGAGGGCGGGGCTTCTTTGGCACGATAGGTTTGAGTGGAAGAGGAACCTGAAGAGAGAAAATTGACATCATCAGGAAAGAGAAAATGATTTTGATCTTTTTGTAACTTCAACGTTAAAATGTGAAACTACCGAGCTTATTTATTGATCGTTTATTTCACCGACGTCATGAACAGCTAATGCATCGTACGTTCTCTGGCGCCTTCGAAAAATAAAAACATGATCCAGCTCAGCCAATCACAGCAAGGGAACCCAGGTAGAACCGGTGACTTCGGTTAAGGCTTCTTTTCATTTTTAGCCAGATCATGTCCAGAAAAAATTGTTGGTCAGATGATTCTCTGTCAGATCGGCGAAGGCAGTAAAAGTTTATTCCAGCAGTCAGTGGGTGAGAAGGCGGAGCACAAAAAAGATTTTAAAGGTCGAAAGACTTTCGCTGCGACAGAATAAAGTCAGAAAATTTCATGAATGAAGTTACTGAAAACTTTTTTCTCAAATATGGGATTGTTCCTCGTCCTTTATTCTCAAAATATTTTCACTTTATTCTGAAAATCTTTCGACCTTAATGACAAATAATTGAAATATAAATTTAGTTTTCTCAAATATTGAAAATTTTCATTTTTTGGGTAATTCATCCCCCAACGTTTAAACGTGAGAATCAAAGTTCTTCTAGACTCGCACTTCCTCCAACTATTTCAAAATCTTTCAAATTAAAACCCTCATGAACTTTTAATGTGAAACATTTGAAGGAAGGGTGTAGTTTACCCCAGACTCTACGATTAATTATTTTCCTTATCGTTTATTTTCATCACTGATTATTGCTTTCAGTCTGAGGTGAAAACTTAAAACATCTAGTTTTGATATAAAAAAGATCTCCGACGTTTCAGAAATATTCCTGATGTTCCCGAACGCCTCACGTCTCAAACCACATCTCGCCACCAGGTCCCAGTAATCACAGTGATTACTTCAGTCAGAGCTACACGTTAACATGATCTTTCTACACACTACACACATGGCAGCTACACGCTAAGAGCCAGCAGGTGGGATGGGGGGTCTACCTGTCCAGGTGTGACGGGGTCAGGGGGGAGTGGCTTGTTGGGTGGAGCTGGTCGACCCACCAGCTGCTGCAGGTTAGTGAGAAGGAGGAAAGAGAAAAGTGAAGCGACAGAAAGACGACGAGTTGAATAATGTTCAAAGGTCAGAGGGGAAAACGATGAATGAAACAAAACGTCTGAATCACAGGATTTAATGAAGCAGTAGAATAAAGGAGAAAAAACCCAAACACACAAACATGAAAAACTTCACGTCGTTTCCGTCTGCAGCATTTCAAACAAGCAAACGGGACAAGCCGCTGACAAGCAAACGGGACAAGCCCCAAATGAAAGCACGTGTCGGTGAAGGCCTCCACTTTCTAATATCAAGGCTGTTTTTTTTCATAAACCTTAGTTTTTCACCTGTGTTGAACGTTTAGTGAGAACGTCGGGTTTCAAAACGAGGCGTCATATTAGACACATGACACACTAGGGCTGCATGATATTAGGAAAACATGCGATAACGTTGAATGTTGTGATGACGATATGATTTGCGATGAATAAACAAATGTATAAAAGTATTCAAAGTATAAAGTGTTAAAGTCTTTCTGCTTCGGTTTCACTGCTATAGACCTCATACAGTCAGTGGTCTATACAGACACTGAAATAAATGAAAATCATTATTTCCATTCCAACAACATGGTTTAATTGAAAAAATTCCACCTGGTTACAGACACCATGGACAGCTCCACAGCCAGAGGGAGAGGACACAGCCCGGCCACAGGCCACCAAGTCTGGGGCAGACACCAGGGAACCGTACACAACTCCACCAGGTCCACTGACTGTGATCAGTCCTTACATACAACTTTGTACCATGAAAAGTTATATTTTACAGTATTTAGCGGCTCTGTCAGTAATTTACTGCTCCTCTCTGTCTCTATCTTTAACACCATCTCTTCTAGTTCTACATTCATTTACTAAGTTTACAGATGTAACTGTAGCTGAGTCTGAGAGAGAGAGCAGCAGTCAGTGTGTGTGTGCGTTACTTTCCCCTCAGTTTCAAGGACTATAATAAAGAAGCTACTCATTCTTTTATACAATCAACTGTGTAAAGGGTAAATTTGCAGGTTGCTGTTTAAACAGTCGAAGAAGAAGAGTTGTCTCGACCTCCGACCAACACGAGTGGAGCGCCGGATCATTTTAACTCCTGTCGACCAACAAGCTGCCGTTCGTTCGCCTCGAACCAGAGAATCGCACCAATCAGACACATTACAGTTTGTCTCCATCATGAACAGTTCAGACAGTTGAACGCATTTGCGTCGTATCAAGTAAATTATTCTATGGTTTTCGTTTATTAATGATGATAATTGATTGTGATGAATTGATTAATATCCTCTAATCTTTCCTGTGTTTTTACTTGACTGAAACGTCCTAAAAATATTTTTCTTTCTGTAAAACACGTTGTTCACACTGTTCCTGATTCAGATGACGACAACAACACAAACTGCTCACACACTCTGACCCGTTAGCAAGAGCAACATGCTAACACGCTGACGTTAACACACATGCAGGGGAGTTCAGGTGAGGTTACCTGCGGCAGGGAGTTTAGGGTGGGGTCAGGGGGGAGTGGCTTAGTGGGAGGAGCAGGTCTGTCATGAACCTGATTGGAGAGAAAACAGGAAGCAGAGTGACACGTGACGCATGAAACATGCAGAGCAGATATCAAAGGTCAAACAAGCAGGTGTGTTATTATAAGCAGGAAGAAAAAAACATCTCCACTTCTTGAGTCCACAAAACACTTCTGGAGTTTCAGGGGTAAACAGCATTGCAGCCAAATCCAACACAACTGAAGTAACTGGTGACGGATTCTTCAAATGTAAAAAAACTACAGAAAAAAAACACAACATGCCTCCATTCTGCTCCTGTGGTGTCATCAAGTGTCCGGAAGCCCCGACATTCATATTCAACTAGAAACGGCGTCATTTACCCCAAGTTTTCAGCCTTAATGTCTGTGTAATCCTCCTCAGAGCCATGTTCACGTTTGCACGCACACCAGCTGTCACACAAGGGTACGCACGGGGTGCGCGGTAGCATCGCTAGTTCCGGTAGCATAGCTGCAGTTACAGCTGTGTATCGCTGATGTCATCACGTGACCCTTGGGCGAGAGCAAAGAGGTGCGAGCTTGTGCAGTGTGTGCGCGCACAAACATGAACTACAGGCAGGAGGATAACAGCGGACTTTTAGGCTAAAAACTTGGTGTAACTGATCTCGTTTCTAGTTGAATATAAATGTCGGGGCTTCCAGACACTTGATGACACCACAGGAGCAGAATGGAGGCATGTTATGTTTTTTTACATTTGAAGAATCCGTCACCAGTTACTTCAGTTGTGTTGGATTTGGCTGCAATGCTGTTTACCCCTGAAACTCCAGAAGTGTTTTGTGGACACACACACACACACACACACACACACACACACACACACACACACACACACACACACACACACACACACACACACACACACACACACACACACACACACACACACACACACACACACACACACACACACACAATGTGTTCTTCCTTCATCCAGGGACTGGGTTAGCGTTTGTGAGGTTGCTTTGGTTACCTCTTTGTGGGGCGGCGTCATTGGGATGTCGGCCTGTGGGTTCAGGTGGTATCTCAGCGGTTGGACCTGATCGCCGTCGTCCACTCGCTCCATCGTCTGAGTTCTGGAGAACAATAACAGTCTGGAAATTATTTATAGCTTCGCCCAGAGGCTGGCGTGAGACCTGAGATGAACCTACTGTTGTTACAGTTTAATTTTAGTCGACTGGTTTAGGACGAGGGTTTACAAATTCTGAAGGATCACAGAGCTGTAGGGGGGGTAAATAAATACAAACTAAGCCATCCTGTCCAACAAACACTTAAAGCTGCACCTGAAAACTGTTAAATATTCGGACTTTATAAACCAGAATGCTCTCTGCTGTTTCGGTCCAGAAAGAAACTGTATCATCACTTTAAACCAGGAGAAAAAAACTCAGTGAGACGTGGATCAGTGCAGCTTTAAGTCCTGAAGTGGTGTGATGGGGTCTGAAGGGGCGTCAGTGAGGTGACATTAAAGACAGGGTCGACCACAGACCAGGACCCGACACGTACACAAGTACCTGGAGATGTGGATATGGTCAAACTCCAAGTCCCACATCTCACTGTGAGTAACACTGCATTGTGGGTAAGAAAACACCAGAATCAGACTGAAGACAAGTTTGGAGACGAGTTATCAAGCAAGTCTCTTTTCTCAAGAATAAAGTTGTTATTTTATAACTAGATGGATTTTATTAGACATTTAAAAAATAATGAATAAAGACAGATTATCAAGTAAATATAAACACAATCTTTATGTGATAATAACATGTACACCATGTTTTTAGTCTGAATTACCTCTGATATCCACCTCCGGACATTTAGGCTAAAAACTTGGTGTAAATGACCTCGTTTCTAGTTGAATATGAAAGTCGGGACTTGTGGACACTTGACACCAAAGGAGCAGATATGGAGACATGTTATTTTTACTTCTGAAGCTTTGGTCACGAGTTACTTCAGTCGTATTGGATTCTGCTGCAACACTGTTTACCCCTGAAACTCCAGAGGTGTTTTGTGGACTCAAACACTTCACCCCCCTCCATCATAGTGATGAGTAGATGATGAGTGAATTTTCATTTCTCAGTGAACTAGCCCTTTAATAATTTATTTTATTCATCATTTTATTTAGAAATACATTCACAATAACAATAATAATATGTTCTCTCCCTCCCTCTAACACACACACACACAAACTGGTGTGTATTACCGGTTGTGTTGTCGAGCTTTGCGAAACGGGCTGTTTGGTCCAACACAGAGAAGACTCCGACGCACACGAGGGAAGCGAAGAGCGAGGAAGAGGAGGAGCACTGGCAGGATGAAGAGGAAGACAACGAGCAGGGCGACTCTGACCGGGTCCGACTCTGAACACACACAAATACACAAAGGGGCGGGGTTAACTGAGTCAGGGATAACATGGTTGTCAGTTTTAAAGGTCTGTATTTTAACCTGCTGCAGCTGAGGCCGGGCCGCTGTCCACGCTGCCGCCATGACCGGAGTGCCTGCAGTCAGGTGGAGCCCAGCCCACATCACAGTGACAGTTATTATTACTGTTACACACCTGAAACACACACATGCAGCAGGTTACACTGACCCACATTCTTTTTACAGGTTCGTCAGGTGAGTGAAGTGTCAAATCTGTCGAGTCGTCCCTCACTCACCCCATGACCGTTACATTTCCTGCGACAGTCGTCAACGCCGAACACGGACACGTCCTGACACTTTTGGTTCAAACAGGCCTGAAAGAAAAAAAACAATACAAACATTTAAATGTCTGAGATGACATTTTTTTATATTAAAATATAATTGTGACTGTGTGTATCTCTGCTGACTCTTACTTTTCCTCTAATTTAAATTATCATTCATTTCACATCACGTGATGTTAGAGAATGTGACAAAAATAGATGTTTTTGTTTTACGTTACCGAGAAAAATGTTTTAATCTTCGTGAAACCTGAACCCCTCTTTTTTATTTCCTGCTGCCTTATCTCATCCAGACCTGTTGGGGGCACTGGCTGACCTTTCCGAGTCCGCAGGCGGTGCCCTGGGCCACAGTGGCGGGGTCGGACACGTCGTCTCCCAGGTGGAAGAAGGTTCCTCTGCAGATGAGGTCACTGACGTTGAAGCGGACAGTGGTGGTGAGGATCTCTGCGTTGGTGCCCAGCAGGGGTCGCTCTCTCCCGCCCTGACACTGAATCCGTCCGCAGTGAACGTCACTGAACATGAGGGGGTGTGTTACTGCAGAACTCTCTGAGTACTCTGAAAACTTTGTGTGTTTACAGTGTGTACTGTGTGCACTCACGAGTTTCCACAGGGGACGTAGGATCTGTTGTTCAGCTGACCACAGTTCCCATGTTTGTTTCCTTGTTTATTGACAGATGAGAAGCAGACGGCCGGAGCACTGGTGGCGTCTGAGGACGGACACACAACAAAACCTGGTTTAACATCACTGTAAACTAACTGAACCAGTATAAACTAGTTTAACATCACTGTAAACTAACTGGACCAGTTTAAACTGGTTTAACATCACTGTAAACAAACTGGATCACTGTAAACATCTATAAACCAATTTGGGATCAGTATAAACTAGTTTAAACTGTGAACAGATTTTGGTACAGACTGGTTTTGAACAGGGTTAGGGTTAGGGGTTAGGACACTATAAACTGGTTTTGTCTTAAGAAGTAAACCAGTTTCTTACTGGGTCCCCACAGCGTCTGACACTGGGTGTTCATGCTGGCACATACTCCTCCGTAGCAGTAGGAGGCGCCGTCCTCGCAGAGCTCTCCGTTCTGCAGGAAGACATTGGGTGGACAGTGGGGGGAGGAGCCGGTGCAGAACTCAGGGAGGTCACATTCTCCAATCGGCTCGCGACACACCGAGCCCGCTGCCCGCAGCTTAGGAGGGAGGGGCTAAGAGTCATGTACTGATGTGAGCGACAAAGATGGCGTCTGTGAGCGAGTGGTCGAATCTTACTTTACAGTTGTGACAACAGATTCCGTCAGAAGAACACTGAGCTCCAGGAAGCAGCTGACACGTGGAGGCGTTACAGCAGGGGTCATCACACTCCTGACCAATCAGAGCATAGCATCAACAGGGAGAAGTCAGACAGACAGGTGAGGCAGGCAGACAGGTAAGCAGAAAGACAGGTGAACAGAGACGGAGGCGACAGGTGGCAGAAGCAGGTAGTCAGACAGACAGGTGAGAGGCAGACAGGCAGACAGGTGAGCAGGCAGACAGGTGAGTCAGGCAGACAGGTGAGCAGGCAGACAGGTGAGCAGGCAGACAGGTGAGTCAGACAGACAGGTGAGCAGGCAGACAGGTGAGTCAGACAGACAGGTGAGTCAAACAGACAGGTGAGCAGGCAGACAGGTGAGTCAGACAGCCAGGTGAGCAGGCAGACAGGTGAGTCAGAGAGACAGGTGAGTCAGACAGACAGGTGAGTCAAACAGACCGGTGAGCAGGCAGACAGGTGAGGCAGACAGACAGGTGAGGCAGACAGACAGGTGAGGCACACAGACAGGTGAGTCAGAGAGACAAGTGAGTCAGACAGACAAGTGAGTCAGACAGACAGGTGAGCAGACAGACAGGTGAGCAGACAGACAGGTGAGCAGACAGACAAGTGAGTCAGACAGACAGGTGAGCAGACAGACAGGTGAGCAGGCAGACAGGTGAGCAGACAGACAGGTGAGTCAGACAGACAGGTGAGCAGGGCAGGCAGACAGGTGAGCAGGCAGACAGGTGAGTCAGGCAGACAGGTGAGCAGACAGACAGGTGAGTCAGACAGACAGGTGAGCAGACAGACAGGTGAGCAGACAGACAGGTGAGCAGACAGACAAGTGAGTCAGACAGACAGGTGAGGCAGACAGACAGGTACCTCCAGCAGGCCACAGTCACACTCCTCTCCTCGCTCCAAGTACAGGTTTCCACAGCGAGGTCCTCCCAGCAGGAGGTCGGGCTGCGGCACGTTGAACAGACACATCCCTCCTCCGTGCAGCAGACTGACGGACAGATCTGCGGCGCTGCAGCTGCTGAACTGCTGACCTGGCATGAACCTGACGGGTTGACAACGCAATGACAAGTTCAGAGAGCGGGAAACGGCCGCTCGCCAAACCCACACTGACCCCAGTTAAAATATCTGGTGCTGACCCAGTCGACGGCTCCATGATGCATCCTCCTAGACGCGGCTCATTCTGGCAGGAGCAGCGGCGTTCGGCCGTGTCGTGGCTCATCCCCAAATTGTGACCAAGCTCATGCGCCACAGTGGAGGCCACGCCCAACACGCTGACCAGGTGATCCTGAGACAGATTCAGAGAAAAGTTTTTGTATGTAATCGGACTCTGAGGTGCAGGATCAGTCGGTTACCTGTCGCCATGGTGAACAGCTGAAACTCACCACGTTAACCCCACCAGACCTGTCTCTGGAGCACATGGACGACTGGGACGCCATCCCCACTGTGGTGCCGTCAAATGACCCTCCCCTGCACAATAAAACGAAACGTTACTAGTGATGATTACGACAGGACTGACGCTTATATTTTGGTAACTGTTCCTGTCATACATGACGAGCTGGGCGTTGTCATGGCGAAGGCGTGGCAGCAGCTCTCTGGTTCTCCACTCCAGGAAGTTGTTGAGTGTGTCCGTAGGACTCTTCTCCACCTGGATCTTGTCTCGGTCGCTCCAGATCTCCAGACCGGTCAAAGCCACCCGCACGTTCAGAGGACGGTAGAACTGAAGGAGAAGAGAGAGCGTCTGGTTTCCTCTGGTTCAGTGACGAGCAGGTCAGAGGTCAAAGATCAGAGGTCTTACCCAGTCCACCTGGTTGGCCACGTCCAGCATGCGGTAGATGATGGTGTTGTTGTTCTTCTGATAATTCATGAACTGAGAGGAGCAGATGAGACAATCATGTGACGCATCAGTTTAAACACAGTGATCTACCATCACTGCTGCCACTTAGTGTTGAAAAGATGTTACTGCAGGTAAACAGATTTTCTTATTTTCATTTTTTATTTTTACTCTGATTAATTCAGAGGAAACCAATCAGATTTGTTTACAGAAAACCTTCAGATAACTTTCCTCTGACGTGTCATATATTCATCTCTTAACTGAAGCTACATGACGTCACACTGACACGCTGCCCTCAGAAGTGCATGGGTTCAACGTTAAGGTGTAACGTGTTTGCTGATGTTTTCAGGAAGCTCATTTTGTAATTTTAGTCATATAGATTTTCATCTTCTCTCTCTGTCATTATGTCTTTGTGTTTCCTAAAGTTCAGTAAGTTTGAACAATCACACACACATCCACACACAGACCCACACACACACTCCCACCCAAACTGACCTCCTGGTGATCAGCCACCAGCACAAGCTCGATGTATTTGGTCTCTGACAAGATGTCTCTCTTTTTCTGCAGACAGAGGAAAGAAGATAGAACAAGCTTCAGCAACAGCACGTGAAGCTCTGTGATTGGCTGTTTCTCAGTGAAATGCAGTCTCATTTTTTTATTATTTTGGGGTGTCTATCTCACCCTGTGTGTGTGAGTGAAGCTGTGGATCGGGGGTAAAGCAGTGTGTGACACCACGCAGCCTCCAGCAACATCGCCCTCCAGAGGACTAGTGGAGAACAATAGATGGACTCCTTCTTCACCTCCTTCTCCACCTCCACTTCCTTCACTGCCATCTCCTCCACTCTCCCCTCCTCCCCCCTCCTCCTCCCCCTGCTGGTGGGGGTGATGGTGGTCGTCCTCCTGGGGCTGCAGCTCGAAGCTCAGCGTGGAGTTGATAGCGATGACGCCTCTGCAGGAGGTATCAGGTGATGTGTTCAGGTACCAACATATGTTTGTAAGTCATCTGAAATATTCTGCTCATGGCTGAGACGTGATATAAAATATACATCACATCAGAAACACCTGACTTCACTGTTTGTTTTCACCTTCATCTGAGTTTAACACCTGGACTGTACCTGCAGGTTCATGACATCACAACTAGTCTGCAGCCAATCAGCTACTGATGCAGACAAACATTTAAAATGTCATCTGCCTCTGATTCAACTGTCGTTGTGTGTGTTCGTAAAGTCTAAATCAGCTCCTTTTCTAAGCACTATTGCCTTTTTTTTATATTTACGTGGGTGTGTCCAGGTGAAAAAGAGGTTGTGTCACTTTAAATGTTGCTGCTGCAAAGAATTGTGGGAAGGCATTTTTCCTTTCCTTTCAAAAATGATGGTCTGATGTTTCCTATGCTAAAGGAGACAAGTTAGGAAGCATTGAAGCTCCTTTCCTCAACATTTAGAGAATTCAAACAGGCCCTGAAATACTTCAGGTAATTTCTCTCAGTTAGGAAGGTTCCTAAGAAAAATGAACAATTCGAACGCACCTGTTGAATCTATAAAATAATGAATCGTTATAAAACATGTTTCCACCTCCTACAGGGACAGTAAACAGTTTAGCTGCTGCACAGCTGATAAAACTGTTCAAACTAAAGAGAGAGAGAACTCTGCAATTCCTGAGGTGACTCGTTTTAAAGTCAGACGGAATTTCAGCTTTGTCATGCGTCGTCTGTCATGCAGTGGACAGGAGCAATGTGATGTGTCCAGCTCCACAATCACGACCAGCGTAAGATGGCAGCGTTTGTATCTGAGATATTTTTGTTTCATTTCTGGAGGAAGTGGAGAAATGTCGTCCATCTTTATTTACAGTAGTTGATCATCTTTATATTCTCCTCATATCACAAACAGAGAGAAACGTCTACTCATGGTGAACAAACGTTTCTATTGACATAATGAAAGAAAATAAACGTCCACTTCTCCTGTGACAATAACCAGATGGGTCCAGAGGAGCCGATGGGTACGAACAGTGTGAGAACATAAATGGTGGGTTATGTTTTTTTACTCGTTCAGTTTGAGTTCAACAACAACATTTCTAAGATGTTCAGAGTGTGAGCAGCTTTAGATGTGATAAAATAGTTTTTCTTCTTTTTTTAAATCCAGAACACAGTGGTTTGTGTCTCTGAGTCTCTGGAGCTCGACCCTGAAAACCCAAAACTGGACCAGGTCTCTTCACGTGAGCTGTTGGGTAAACCCCACTAATCCTGCTGCAGAGGTCAGAGGTCGCACACATTTATCCAGATCAGTTTAACCTGCAGAGAAACGCTCATGTCGTCACTCACATTTTGTGCTGAGAACGGCCAAGAAACACAAAGAGGTGAAACTCATTAAATCCAGGACAAATCAGATTGAAAGAGATTTATTTTCTTTCATTGTTGTTGGAGAAGAAAATGTTTTTCTCTGGTGTTAAAAGATGTTTTTGACTCACTGAACTGGTTCTGACATTCATCCTCAACACTACAGTGGCAAAGCTGCGTTCTCAAACCCATTCGTGCACAAGGACGCAAGCGTTTCATGTGCTCACAGCTGCTGTGATGAACACTCGTGTGTCCAACAGAAACCAGGAATCCAGCCAGACACAAAGGAAAAGCTGATATTGTGTGTTAGTTCGGCTCGGGACGCATTTTTCTGTCTTAATCCGGGAAAAAACAAATTGGAGTCCGATGCAGTTAATGTAGCTGCAGTTTGTGATCATAAGGTGTCAGCTCAGCCAACATGTCTGACTGATTCCGACATCAACACTTGATGAATAACAGTGACTGACCTGAGTCCGGAGCAGGTGCTCAGAGCCACTCTGGACTGAGGGAATCCTCTGACACTGCCGTGGTAATAACAGTGAGTCTGTGGACGACATGACATGTGTCACACAGCTGGAAAACACCACAGACACACACACACACACACACAAGACAGAAGGTGGTGCCTTCACTGACTCACCACAGGGTCAGCTGTCACAGACACACCGGTTCCATTGGGCAGGTAGTAGAAGACGTTGGGTGGTTTAGGCAGCAGGTCGCTGCAAAGACACAAATCTCAGATATTTATTAACTTCAACACAGAGGTTTTTCACAAAAACACGACAACTAGAGAGCAAATTTCAAATCAGAACATGAGTGAAGAGAGAACTCACTAAATGTTGGTGTGGATCTGGATCCAGGATCTATTTTCTTTAACATTTTCACTGATTTCTCAGAGATTAATTGATGATGAAAACAATCAGACTCATATTTATGACAGTTTGTGATTTGGTGCAGATTGATTAAATGGAAGGGACTGATGGTTTTCAGACTGTACAGAAGAAAAAGACCTCGGCATTTTCAGACTCACTGGTTCTTCTCCAGGTCCAACAGGAAGAGTTGTCCTCCCACCTCCAGTCCACACTGCAGCCTGTTGGGGTGACCGTCCTGAAACACAAGAGGAGAACGGTGAAGAGCGTCCAGAGACAAACAGAGATGGTGAAGAGCGTCAAGAGACAATCACAGTTGGTGGAGAACATCCGGACACATACAAAGACGGTTAAGAACGTCGAGAGACAAACAGAGAAGGTGAAGAACGTCCAGAGACAAACAGAGATGGTGGAGAACGTCCAGAGACAAACAGAGACGGTGATGAACGTCCAGAGACAAACAGAGATGGTGAAGAAGTCCAGAGACAAACAGAGATGGTGAAGAATGTCAAGAGACAAACAGAGAAGCTGAAGAACGTCAAAAGACAAACAGAGATGGTGAAGAAGTCCAGAGACAAACAGAGAAGCTGAAGAACGTCCAGAGACAAACAGAGATGGTGGAGAACGTCCAGAGACAAACAGAGACGGTGATGAACGTCCAGAGACAAACAGAGATGGTGAAGAAGTCCAGAGACAAACAGAGATGGTGAAGAAGTCCAGAGACAAACAGAGATGGTGAAGAATGTCAAGAGACAAACAGAGAAGCTGAAGAACGTCCAGAGACAAACAGAGATGGTGGAGAACGTCCAGAGACAAACAGAGACGGTGAAGAACGTCAAGAGACAAACAGAGAAGGTGAAGAACGTCCAGAGACAAACAGACGGTGAAGAACGTCCAGAGACAAACAGAGAAGGTGAAGAACGTCCAGAGACAAACAGAGACGGTGAAGAACGTCCAGAGACAAACAGAGACGGTGATGAACGTCAAGAGACAAACAGAGATGGTGAAGAACGTCCAGAGACAAACAGAGACGGTGATGAACGTCCAGAGACAAACAGAGACGGTGAAGAACGTCCAGAGACAAACAGAGAAGGTGAAGAACGTCCAGAGACAAACAGAGACGGTGATGAACGTCAAGAGACAAACAGAGATGGTGAAGAACGTCCAGAGACAAACAGAGACGGTGAAGAACGTCCAGAGACAAACAGAGATGGTGAAGAACGTCCAGAGACAAACAGAGAAGGTGAAGAACGTCCAGAGACAAACAGAGACGGTGAAGAACGTCCAGAGACAAACAGAGACGGTGATGAACGCCAAGAGACAAACAGAGATGGTGAAGAACGTCCAGAGACAAACAGAGATGGTGAAGAACGTCCAGAGACAAACAGAGACGGTGAAGAACGTCCAGAGACAAACAGAGACGGTGATGAACGTCAAGAGACAAACAGAGATGGTGAAGAACGTCCAGAGACAAACAGAGACGGTGATGAACGTCCAGAGACAAACAGAGACGGTGATGAACGTCAAGAGACACACAAGGTGTTGGACGTTCAGTGCGTTGCAAAGATAAACAGTTTACAGAATCATATAAAAAAGTAACTATAAATCAAAACATACATTTTATTACCATTGTTTTTATAATGTTTTAGTGGGCGTGTCTGTAGACATCCGTTAACCAATCAGTGTGGTTTCCTGCCTGTTAATGAGTCACTTCCTGTTTGACACCTCCTCGCTTTCTCCTCTCAGATCGGCAGGAAGTCGCTGTGCATGCGTGTGTGATGGAGTTTTCAGAGACTGTCTCCTGTCCTCTCTCTGGGGCATAGTGCAGCTCGTGTATGGGGAAGTGCGAGAGCTTGGCGAAGGTCAAAGGCTTCACTCCCTAGACACCACAGATATGAGACTGCGTAAGTGTGACTGCAGGAAAGCAGACTTGAGAATACGAGAGGACATCATGCACAGTTGTTGTATTGATGAATTCTGATTTCCTCCTTGGCCAAGCTTCAATAAGTATTTCAGCATAAGACATCAAAGGGCTCCTGCACACTTTCTTCACTGATGAGTTGACCATTGACCAGCAGATTTTCCACAATATTGACGAGATCATCAGAGGGCGGAGCACCTAGTCATCATGTTTAAAGAACGTTTTTCCACAATTCTCCTCTGAGGTGTATTTGTTTTCTCCACCCTCATCATTGTGCAGCAGGACAGGGGGAGGAAGGGGGTGTTCAGCCGGGTGGAGACTATTCAACAGTCTACCTGAGCTGTCCAATCAGCAACCAGCACACCAGCATGAGAGCGCCCCCCTCAGGATCAGTATCTCTGTGATCTTCTCCAGCTGATGAAGTTGTCATGACGATGGTTTTATTGATATCATGTGACCTAAACACCTAGCATGGCAACGAAACATCAAACGCACGTTCAACCAAACCGGAAATAACCTTTGGCCTTTGGCATGCTTTAGATGAAAACTGATCATCAACTGGTCAATGACGTCAGGACTCAAACTACCAACCGTCCAGTCCAACAGTGTCCACGCCACTGACTCACCAATCAGAAGCATCAAAACAAAACAGATCCCCTCTTTTTCACTCCTCTTTGTTTTCATCTCTCTCTCTCTCTCTCTCTCTCTCTCTCTCCCCCCTCTCTCTCTCTCTCTCTCTCTCTCTCTCTCTCTCTCTCTCTCTCTCTCTCTCTCTCTCTCTCTCTCTCTCTCTCTCTCTCTGGTGAGGTCATGTCTCTCGCCCTATCTCCAGATGACGGCAGAGCAGCAGAAACAGTGGGCGGGGCTCAGAGCTGCCGACCAGATGTAGAGTTGTGGGCAGGGCAGTCTGTCTGAGAACGACTTTTTTTCACTTTGAATTAATGTGGCGAGATCGGGCGTTTACCTCAGCGAGGGAACGCGAGTCTGAACGTTCATCTGGTTTAAATGTGAGGAACTCCATTTCCCTCTTCTTCTCCTTCTTCCTTTAGGTGGACTGCCCCTTTACTTTATTCTTTCTACCTACTCGTTTCCTCTCAGAGTCATGAGGATTTTTGCAGGAAATGATCTCAGAGCTTCTGTCAACTGCACAGGAAGGGTCCGTCCCCTAATAACCCTCCCCCTCTTCATCCTGTGGTCAGATCTCAGGGTTTCAGCAGGAAGTTCCCTCCTGGAGAAAACTGTCAGCGCTCCAACTTCCCTCCTGTCGGACTGAAGCAGGAGGAAACTGTCCGTTAATGAACGAGGGTGTCGACAGAATACGAAGAGATGAATTCTTCTTCCTCCTCCAGACGACATTACGTTCTGTCTGCCCTAATCTCTCACCTATGTTTTAGTTTTTAAAACGCATCACTGTTGCTATGGTTACACCTGGCAAAATTTCCCAGCTTTTAAATCAGAGATTTTTGTATACGCTGGTGGTCTCATTTTTGTTTAGGTTGTGTTTTAGTATGGATGAACAGAAACTGTATTTGTAGACCGATTGCGTCACAGTGGCGCGAGTGCAGCCGACAAATGTGTCCTTCCACCCCCGAGCAAGGAAGGCTCCACCGGGTGGGTAATATATCTTTAATATGTAATGTATATATATACATATATATATATATGTATATATATAAATCACCCTCCTTTGGGGGGTGGTATTGTCTTCCTATATATGCAGAGGATGTAGGATATATATATAGAAAAACTGTGAATGATTCCTAAGATGTTGTAATCAACCTCTTAAAACAAAGAAATGTAACTGAGGTTTGATATTTTCCAGTTGAACATTATCTTTATTATAAATAACTACAATTAAAAATAAAACACAAATTCAAGCAAATATTTAGAACTGGTATTAAGAAAATAAACATATACATATACTAACCCTAAACATATACATATATATATATATATATAAACAATGTAGTCATTGTTTATTCTGTAAAATAAAAGTTTGAGTTAAGTAATTATTGATTAACCAGTTATATACTAGTTAAGTTGTAGGGGAACATCAGTAACAGTAAGTAATGTTTTTGTTCTCTGACCTGTAACGCTTCAGCGAGGCTCCGTCTCTGTCCGTCCACCAGTACAAAGGGACGGGTCTTCTCCAGCACGGGGCGCCACCGTCTGTCCACACCTGGGGACACAGACCACACACATAAATAAAGATGGACGACATAACAGCTCCAAAAAATGATGCCAAAGTGTCTCAATCGCTCCCTGGTGGCTGGCTGCAGTACAGGTCATAAACCCCTCCTCCTCTATGTCAGTGGAAGGAAGGGAGGAGAGGTCAAGGTCGTTTACAAACGGTGTCTTAGCCATCAGCTCTTTCATCTTCCTGTCCGCTGTGTTTACGCTGTGACATCATGAGCGGTACGAGATTACTCAGAGTAATAGTAACACTCGTCGACGTGCGCTGCACAGACGGACGGCTCCAGGTGTTTTATTATTTTTTATTGAATTAATTAAAGGCACATGATTAAAATGTGAAGCACAGGCTCTGTGACAGCAGCTGTAGACAGAGATCGAACAATGTTCAGAGGTCACTTGACACCGCACACCGATGTTGCTGCTCGAAAAAGAGCAAAGGTCATATGTCTTAAATCAACAAATCACAGAATCATCTCAGACATAACGCTGTTATGTTGTCTGGAAAATATAACAAATCAATTAAATAAGGTGAGTTTGTTTCTGTGTCGCTGTTCAGATTCACTGCAGCAGGATAACACGAGATTACACACACACACACACACACACACACACACACACACACACACACACACACACACACACACACACACACACACACACACACACACACACACACACACACACACACACACACACACACACACACACACGGCATTAACCCACCTGCAGAGTAATCTGATTACAGGAGGACAGCTCAGAGTTCAACAGTTCAGTTAGAATCAGGCTCCGGTGTTGTGATAACAGTATTTCATAAAGTGAAATTACAACAGTAACAGGACTTAATGGATCTCTGATCATCTTTATATTCACTCCGATAGTTGAGTCCACAGGTTCACAACATGGAAGATCGGGACCGTTGTTACCAGGCAGTAAAAAGTACAAAGTAAAAAGGCACTAACCCTAACCCAAAGTGCCACAGTAGACCGTACTATATTGATATTATATATCACATATAAAAACATCTTATGTATATATACCTCTTCCATGCTAGTTATAAATACATATATTTTGAGGTGGAAAACCAACACTGCAAGAAAGGGATGAGCCGACTCTATTTCCTAAGCTGAGATCTTTCAACGTGTGCAGCAAGATGTTGGAAATCTTCCATCAGTCTGTTGTAGCCAGTGCACTGTACTTTGCTGTGGTCAGCTGGGGAGCAGCATCGGAGCCGCTGACACCAACAGACTCAACAAGCCGATTAAGAAGGCTGGCTCCGTCATTGGCTGCAAACCGGACTCTTTTGAAGTGGTGGTGGAAAGGAGGGCTTTGAACCAACTGTTATCCATCATGGACCACCACGAGCACCCTCTCCACCACCTAGTGGACAGACAGCGGGTCGTCTTTTGTATTTAGCCTTTTTCTTTGCTCTTTGGGAAATTGCCCTTGAAATACTGCTGTAACACAATTTCCCAAATTGGGATCAATAAAGTCCATCTATCTATCTATATCTATATCTGGCTTATTACTACACTATGGCTACTTTATTATTACTGTAATTACTATAATACTAGTATGCTGTGCCATTATTATTATAATATAATAATTATTTTACACAAAATGTAAATTTCATCAGTATGTTACCAGCATTATTCTTTGAAAACAAGTATCACGACTTCCTTTCCACCTTATTTATTTCATCTCTAATTCTGTCGTATCTTAAGTTTGCTGGACTTCCACTGCACTTGTGTATTTTCTTTTCTTGTATGTGTATTTTTACCTCGTATTTTATTGTGTATATATGATTCAATATATATAATATGACATTTTAATTTCCCTCCAGGGATCAATAAAGAAATATTTGTATCTATGTCTGTCTACACACGAGTTTTTATTTCAACCTGAGTAAAGTAGTTGAGTAAAAATACTTTTGCAGCACAGTAATTATCCCGGTATCCGGTAACGTACCTGTGACTGTCGCGGTCAGCCCGTCGGTACCGTCCCGCGGTGCGTTCAGGGACCGGCAGACCGTGAGGGCAGCTCGGCCGCTGAGCAGCAGCAGCAGGAAGGTCGCGGCGGCTCCGCTCATCGTCTCTGCGTCACCGGGAAGCCGCAACAGGTCTCTGCCGGGACGAGGCTCTGTGGGCGCGGCTCGCGTTACCTCACCATGTCCCGGCACTGGGGGAGGCTCCACCGAAACTCCATGGTGTTCCCCTCCCGGTGACCCGCGGGGAGGAGCGGGGAGGAGCGTCCGCTGGACCGGACCACAGCGGGGGGGGTGACCGTGAACTCGGTTACTGTAGCAGGAAGCCCGTCCGGTCCTTCGGTCCGCTATCTGCGTAGTTTTCTGGCGTAAAAAGTTCCGTTAGCACCGGGCGGACTCGCTCGGGTTGTGATTGATTGACACCGGACAGTCCACTAGTTGTTCCCGGGGCCTGAGGGGTCGCAGTACCGGACACACCGCGTTTATACCGGAGAGACTCCGCGAAGCTTACCGGAGCTAGCTGCAGGCATACCGGAAGTACCGCAATCCTGCCTTCAAAATAAAGGTCGATGACCTTCACGTGTTACATTTACATTAGAAAAAAAGATTTATTGTTTAGTGGAGTTCATGATTTAATTAATCATTTATTTATAATCCATGTTAACCTGCTTTTCACTGTAAATAAAGATATAATTTCCTCAACTGAAGCCAAATCATCTGCATCGCCCCCTGGTGTCTGTCTGCAGTGTAGATCACAACCCTCCTCCATGTTAGCAGATGGGACATGGACCAAAGTAGGTAAATGTCAAAGATGGTTTCTGTCATTTCAGGTCGTTCTTATCTCTCTGATGTTTGTTCAAGTGTTTCTGATCAGTTTGGTTTGAATTAGTTATTTGATGATATAAAAACAGGATGAGACGTCATGATTGACAGCTGAGACTGACTCCTGATTGGTTGAGAGTGTGTGTGGGCGGGAGCTCGATACCTCGGCTCCACGGTCACTCCTGCACAGACTCTGAATGTAAATGACATCATCACTACAAGGTGGCAGAGTTGGTATCAAAGATATTTCAGCTTCATTTTATTTACTGTGTGCAGGACTGATGGATTTTATTTTGAAAATATGTTGGATGCAGTATTTACACACCTCAGAGGGTTGACACAGGTATTTGAGGAAACACACACTCAAAAACACACAAACAAACACACACGTTTCATAAATCATCCTTCCTTCAGTAAATTAAATCAGATTCAAACTGAAAAAAACATCACACCAGAGCCGGCCCCACACCACCAGGGGCCCTGACTAAAATTTGTTTAGGGGCCCTTCCAACTTTTGTACATTATTACTACATAAGAAACAAGAATTAGCTTTGAACTATTTAGAATATATATTATTACAGTACAGTATCTCCGATGTTTGTCCAATGTGACGTCAGCTCTTCAGAAGTGAAATAAGTGTGTTTTCAAACTGTGAGAAGGGAGCGAGTGTGACCTGAGCAGTTCTGGGTTCAGCAGGATTACAGCTCAGAAACTGATTCAGCATTAGATTAAAAAGAAGTGTGCGCAGCACGTGCTGGAGATCAGCTGGTTACATAACTCTGCTGAAGGCAGACATTGTGATCATGTGATCATCACACACTCACACTGAAGAAAAATCTTCATCAGGTTGAAACGTGCAGCGCCACCATCAGGCTCTGTCCACACTAGGGATGGGCATTCGATTAAAATGTCTTAATCGATCGTCGGGAGAATTAACGATCGATTTTCGATTAATCATTAATATTTTTATATTAAAATTCACTATTTATAGGCTATATTAAAATGCAGTGAAAATAGAAAAAACACAGCGTGTTTCCTCGTTGAGATCTTTATTACAAGATGAACAACTCTTGTGGCAGTTAAACGGGATCCGTTCAATGGTTACACTTGAAAATATGCGCTGCTGTACTCTTAAGCAGCGGAGCCGACAGCTAGAAGCTCCCGTCGTGACGGAATGTGATATGCCGGTTCCAATAAGTTTATCAGTTGTCGAAAACCTTCGCCCTCAACAATACTTAAGGGTAGCATATCCATCTCGATGAACTTGCAGATCCGTTGGGTAATTTTCTCTGCTCGTTGTGCATCGCAGCTCCTCCGTGCTAACACCGAGTTGATGCTAGGTTGAGACCGAGAGCAGGATGCACCGCCACGAACCAGGGTCGGATGTGCGTTGTTCAAGTGGTACATCATTTGAGTCGTGGCCGAGTTGTACTTATACACAGCTTCGCAGTGTTGGCAGTGAACTAAGTCATTTTTTAAATCAAAATGGTCCCACGCTACACTTCGCCGTGACCTCTTCATGTTTACTTTTGAAATACACGGAAACTCGCAGGTAACTGAGTAGGCCTGTGGCGTTTTTTTTCAAACATTGCCCCGTGTGGTAAAATGTTTAATTGCTGCCACATAGCGAAATCCATTGCATTCCTTCAAGACTCACACTACGCAACAGAACATGCATTAGTTTTATCGATGAAAAAATAATGTCATCGACGAAATTCTTAATGATCAATTAATCGATCGTCGATTAATTATGCCCATCCCTAGTCCACACTGACACGTTTTAGGTTTGAAATTCAGCAGTTACTATGGTTATGCCTGGTGTAGTTTTCCAGCCTTTTGAAAACGATGACACAGACGTTCTCTTCCTGATTGGTTCTCATCAGTCACATGACTCGACGACCAGCGGTGAACACAAAGCGTCGCTAACACTTCCTGTCAGTAACAGTTCCACCTCGTCGTCGCTCAGAGAAAAGAAATCCCTGCTCTGACTCTTCACCATCACTGCTCCTCCTTCAGAGGAGTTTCTGTTACTAAGCAATCAACTACTTCCTGTTTACACCACATGTCCCATGGATGTGAACGGTCATGTGACATTTGTTTTCAGGTGTGTTAGTGTAGGTGGAGCCACTGAGCCTCTTGAGTTTTTATATAAAACAGAAAGTCAGTTTTTTTTATAAATTCACGTTGAAGTGAAACAGACTGAAGATGGTTTATTTTTTCGTCGGAGGGTCGTAGTGCATCTCCGAGTCTTCCTGTCTGCGACAACAAAGGTGACGCCCACACCTGCTCAGATACTGACACACCTGCAGCACAAATACATCACATGTAAAACAATATGGGGAATTATTGAAGCAAAACTATTAACAAATGTGAGTCTCAATCCGTCAGTGTATTCAGATTTGTGAATGTGTACATGGATCTGCAAATCTGTACTTCAAATGAGTGTGTGTGAAGAAAACATCTTCAAATATATATGTAAAAGTGTATTTATATCTGTAAATGTAGAGACAAATCTGTGAACACATACATGGAGATTAACGGCTGAAAAGTCTAAGTATTTTGCTTCAAGAGCTGAAAATACAGACAAGTCATCAGTTTCTGCTCAGTTGGCCTCTCCGCTGTGTTTTTACACCTGACGTTTGTTTCATGAGGTGATTTGTGTGTTTTCAGGAGCTGCAGCCTTCAGACCTAAAAGTCACTAGGTGCTACCGCCACCTAGTGACTTTTAGTTCAGTGAAAAACAGCCAATTTACAGATATAAATACACTTTCGAATCTGAATACATATTTGAAGATATTTTCTTTACACAATTTAAGGTCGTATTACAAACACACACATACGCACTCTAAATACAGATTTTCAGATCCATGTACACATTCACAAATCTGAATACACTGACGGATTGAGACTCATATTTATAACCATAAACCAACACACCTGAACGACAACAAACACAAAACTCACACAAACATTATTCAACCATCAATCCCACAAACTTTCACAACAGAATGAATTAGAAGAGTGAAACAGTTTTGTCAACATGTAGAATTAATCTGAGGTGGACAAAAGATTAAATTAATAAAATATACATTTTATTTTCTGTTTATCAATATAACAAGTATATATGGATAAATGCAATAAACCCAAGAGTGAAAGTCAAAAAATTGAAATTCAGTGATTCTGATCCAAAACAATCATTGAATGAAATATTTGATTAGTTTATAAAACATTAAAACACCTGAACATTTCAGCAGTTTCCAGCATTAAAGAGAAACTCACCTCCTCACAGCTGCTGATGTGTTCACTGTTCTGGGAGGAAATCCGACTATGGAGCTGCAGATTGTAGGCGTATAAAACTCGCCTCTTCTCCTTCTGAGACAATATATCACATTTTATATATTAATTATTGGTTCACTATAAAATTAAAATGTTTAAAATATCTAATATGCTTCTTGTGATTGTTAAAGTTGAATCAGTTTTATAAAACTGGAAATTTGTATTTATTAATTTGGGGATTTTCCTTGTATACAGTCACTGATCGTCTTTATATACAGTCCCTGTGTATTAATGAGTGTGTATTGATGGGTGTGTAATAATGAGTGTGTATTAATGGGTGTGTATTGATGGGTGTGTACCTTCGGGTGGTAGAAGGCGGCGATGACCCGTTGAAGGCGGTTGGTGTAAACATGAAGGCAGGTGAAGAGCGCCATCAACAGGACACAACCCACACAGCTCATATACACGCCTGCTGAGAGGGGGGAGGGGGGAGACACACACTCTGAGGGGGAAGAGATGATGTTACTTTCAATTGTTGCCCTCTACTGGATCAGTTTCAAACAACAGGATAAATCAATCAATGTGAAATATAAGAACATAAAATAATATGAATCACATATTAGAAAGACATATTTTACAGAGTTTATTTCATTTGAGATCTTTAGAAACTCAATCACTTGTAAAAAATATATGATTTTATAGTTTGTCTCCACTGTATAGACACACACTCGTTCTGTGTCAGTGTTAAATCATTTTTGTGTCATATTTTTGTCAGTTGTGACCTTTGACCTTTAACCTACTCCGGTTGTCGGTGTGGATGTGAAGGTCGGACGAGCTGTTGAAGGCTGAAACCGTTTTTCTCAGGAGGTGGGCCATCATGGATGCCCCGCCCACTCTGATATCCACCTGGTGACTACCTGGAGAGAGAACTTCATTACCCACTTCTCACTGTCTGATAATCGAACCACAGCAGGTACAGTGTGTCTTTGGCAGAGTCTGTAATACGAAATCTACAGGTCCTGATTGCCTGCCTGCAATCCCCCTAAAGAGCTATGCTTCTGAGCTAACTGCTGCTTGGGTTCCTATGTTCCAACAGTCCCTGAACAGCCACATCCTGAGCTAACAATGACTTAAGACCAGTAGTTCTTACATCTGTGGTTATGAAATGTTTAGAAAAGATCATTGTGACAATGCTCAAGGAGGATGTCGTTTCAAGTTTAGACCCCCTCCAATTTACCTACAGGCAGGGACGGAGCACGGAGGATGCAGTGGCAAGTGTGACGCATCTAATCAGTAAGCATTTAGAGAACCCCAAGACTTACGCTCGGGTCCTATTTGTAGACTTGTCTTCAGCTTTTAACACTATCAAACTTTACCTACTGGTCCAGATGTTAAATAACATGCTTGTTAATCCTCTCATAAGAATTTTTTTTTTTCTTTTTTAACCAACAGATCCGAGCATAGCTCATATTCCAACGTCAAATACTGTAGCACAGGTGTACCACAAGGCTGCGTGAGCTCTCCTTACCTATACACCCTGTATACTAACGAATGTAGAGCAGCCGGCCAAATAATCACATTAGCAAAATTGATGATTATACAGTGATTTTATGGGATGACTGCCCTGCAATATACTTGGATGAGATTGACACCTTTAAAGACTGGTGTGGCAGTCATCATCTAATTTTTAACATCAAAAAGACGAAGGAGATGATATTCGACCCCAGAGAGGTGAGAGTCCATGACCCAGTGATAATCAGTGACAAAGTTATTGAGCAGGTGAGCACTTTTAAATATGTGGGCATACAGCTGGACTGTCCCATGTAGACTTGTTGTGTGCTAGCTCAAAAGCTGGACTTCCTACATAGACTTAGACTGTTTGGTGTGAGCATCTACGTCTTGTCCATATTTTATTCTGCTGTGCTTGAAAGCATAATTAGATATGGAATGGCAAGCTCTTGTTCATACCGACGTCCATCATTCTACTCAACAAGGAGATGCGTTGATTCAGTCATGCATCTTATAACCCTCGCACTTGACTAGCACATTTCACACTTTGGTTTTTAAGTTTTAATGCCAGTTACTGTTCTGTTTCTCATCTTGCTATATCGTGTTTTATCATTTTAAGTGTTTAAGGGCAAGTGCAATACTCAACTCACTTTTATTCTGCATTTTTATTCTGGGTCTTGTGTGATATATCTTTGTGTAAATTTTTGTTGTTGTTGTTTGTTCTAATATATACTGTTCCGCAGCTGCACTTTGGCCCAACACAAATTTCCCTATGGAACAATAAATGTATATTTGATATTTGATTTGATGATGTCATGTTGTAAGGTTTGAGTCAGTGTCAAACGAATGTTAGTATTCAGTTTCTCATTCTATTAATTTTTCTACTTTCCATCAAGCCTCAATTACATTTCTTGGTTGATAATGAGTCTTAAAAATCATTTAAAATTTTTAAATATACATCAGCTGAGATGCTTTTTAAAATAAGTTTTTCCCAAAGAATCCAGATCAGCTGAGTTCCGAAACCACACATATTTTCTTATGGATTTAAAATTTCCCCCAAAAAATTGGAAAAGTCTAAAATATGGGACCATGTGTCTTTGTGTGTGTGTGTGTGTGTGTGTGTGTGTGTGTGTGTGTGTGTGTGTGTGTGTGTGTGTGTGTGTAAATGTGTATTAATGTATGTGTGTGTGGTGTGTGATTACTGGTCAGGTTGAACTGGGTGGAGGTGTGTCTGCTGACGATGTCCAGAGCGTGAACCACAGAGTAGTCGACAGTCAGCAGGACGATGCACAGCAGAGAGACAGAGAGCAGCTGAAACACACCTGACATCTGACAACACACACACACACACACACACACACACACACACACACACACACACACACACACACACACACACACACACACACACATACTGATTTTATTCCATTCCACTGAGGTTGTGGAGAACTTCAGCCTCTTGTGGTCAAAATCAGTATTACAAATAAAATTTGATTAAACAGATCATATGAAATGTTCACTTAAATATATCAGTGTGATATAAACTCAGTTATCATGTAACAGATACAGTGTTAAGGATCATTAGAGTTGATGTTAATAATATATAATATTATATATTATTATATTACATACGATTATATTTCACTATCATCCCCTTTACATTAATTCAGCTTAAATGCTGTTGAATTGAAAAGTAAATAAGAGTTAAATTTATTATCTAATGATTTTCACTCATTGTCTGAAAAGTTTGACGAAATATCTCAGGTTTTTTTTGGGACTTTTCTTCTCTCCAGGATGACGAAGATGAGGATGAAGACGACATGAACAGTTGAACTCACCACTTCCTGAAACTCGTCAGGATGAATCCTGAAGCTCAGAGGGTCGATGAACTTCTTCTTCTCTGATTTCCTCAGCGGCAGCAGGAAACGTTTCCCCTGAACACGGGGAACAGGAGAGAAACACGTGAGTTACATCAAACTGTTCTGATGGTGATGAAGGTGATGAAGATGTTACCGCTCTTCTTCTGCGGTCGTCGATCTTTCTGAAGTAGGTGGTGATGTAGACATTGTCAAAGTGAACTTCTCTCCTGTACTGTCTGAGGTACCAGAATGCCCTGAGGAGGAAGAGGAAGAGGAGGAGGAGTACATTCGTTTGCCCTCTGACTCAGCAGACTTATTAAATATATTCATGATATCATGTCCTCACAGGACTCTAACATGTCACCTGATGAAGACGCTGATGATGGTGAGGGACAGCAGCAGCTGCACAATGTCCAGCAGCTGCTTCATCATGGTCGTCAGGCCGTGGAGAGACTTTCTCACAGACTGAGTGAAGTGATCGGTCGCAGCTCCGCCCAGCACAGCCGGCTGCTCCTGCAGGAGGTCAGAGGTCAGAGGTCAGACAGGACGTGAACACAGGTGACCGACTGATGACATCACACAGGTGACAGGCTGATGACATCACTTTCTGACCTGGACAACGAGCTCCGTGCTGAACTCTCTGGACAACATGTCGACGGAAACGTTCAGATGATCAAAGAGACGACCGAAGTTTCCCTCCACAGGAATGTGCTGCTTACACCAGGGACCCATCACTGACGATATATAAACACCATCACTGACGATATATAAACACCATCACTGACGATATATAAACACCATCACTGACGATATATAAACACCATCACTGACGATATATAAACACCATCACTGACGATATATAAACACCATCACTGACGATATATAAACACCATCAGTGACTGTATATAAACACCATCAGTGACTGTATATAAAGACGATCAGTGACTGTATATAAAGATGATCAGTGACTGTATATAAAGATGATCAGTGACTGTATATAAAGACCATCAGTGACTGTATATAAAGATGATCAGTGACTGTATATAAAGACGATCAGTGACTGTATATAAAGATGATCAGTGACTGTATATAAAGAGGATCAGTGACTGTATATAAAGATGATTAGTGACTGTATATAAAGATGATCAGTGACTGTATATAAAGATGATCAGTGACTGTATATAAAGATGACCTCTCACCTCTCACAATGTCACACAGGAAGTGGAATTTCATAGAGACACAGAGGATGTGGCTGATAACAGGGACAGGTATCGCCTCCATACACTCCGCCCACCTAAGCTCGAACCAATCAGAACAGCGCTGTACTCCCTCATTCACGACACCTGAAATCACATAACAGAAATCTTTTAACCCGTCCATGTGTTCCGGCCATAAGTATTTGGACATTTACACATGTAATAAACCTGATGTTGTCTGACTCACTGTCGCACTGCATCATGGTCTTTGTAGTGAACTGTTCCTGTGTGCTCCGATCCAACTCCATGCGCTGTGGTTTGAACTGGTCGTATCCGTACTGAGCGACGACTTCATCTCTGATGATCTGAAACTTCCTGCTGATGCTCAGAGCCTCTGACTCAAACGCTGCTTCATCGTCCTGAACAGGAAACAACAGCCATGTCAAAAACCTTAATCATCAGGTACTGATCACTTCATGCTGAACGTTTTTATGGATTATTGATCATTAGTTTGTTTGATTTGTTTAACTTTTACAAAGTGGTGATCAATCTTCATTATGGTAATAATAAAGCTTTTTAATAGAATAACATGCAGCTGAAATCAAGCGTTAATAACTGTGGACACGCAAGTTAAACTGATGTTATGAACGATGTAACAGCTGGTTTTAAATAGATCCTTGGCTGTGATTGGTTCTCACCACAAGCTGCTGAGTAATGACTGTGAACGGTCTGATGGCGTGTCGCCACAGGAGCTTGCTGTGAAGAACCTGCAGGTCCAGGTTACAGCTGAGAGACAGAGCTGCTGAGTGCACGTTATGCACGATGTTAGAGACCGGTCCTGTAATGACACCATCAGACAGCATCAATGATCACACACTGACTCTGTGTGTGTGTGTGTGTGTGTGTGTGTGTGTGTGTGTGTGTGTGTATGATAACCTGTGGAGAGCACAGACAGGATGAACACCATCAGGTACATTCGGCCACGGGAGCCGAGCATGCTGGGAAACATCAGGAGAACCGAGCATCTGAAGGAGGAGGACAACACCCCGCAAATGACACACACAACTGAAACATACACAGACACACATACACACGAAAGTCAGATGAGTAGATTTTTTTCATTAGAAAGTAAACATCTGTTAATGTGAAGTCTCCTCACCGACAAACACACTTCCTGCTGCCAGCTTCAGGTCAGAGGTCAGAGGGAGGCCGTGAATGATGCCCAGGAAAAGAACTGAAGTATAGGAACCATGTGGGGGAAAATGAAGAAGGTCAACTTGACAAAGTAATGAGCTAAATACTATTAATAAAGTACTACATATGTATATATTCAAACAATATTTAAATACTAACAGCTATTGTCATGTAAAAAATCTCATTAAATTAAAATTCTAGAAATGATAAAACAAATTTTGCAGAAACTACATAAAAAAAATAAATAAATAAAATATAAGACCAAAAAACGACATTTTGTCAAGCTAAAAGTAAAAACAATATTGTAACTAAATAGTGATGTTACCTGAACCTGTCACTGCTCCAAACAGAGCTCTGAGCACCAGGTGAGACACCAGAAACTCCTCTGATTGGCTGAAGAGGAAGTGATGGACAGCAGGAGGCAGGAAGCTCAAACTGAGCCTCTTCACAGCTGGAAGACACAATATCTGGTTCATGAGGACTGAAGGTCAGACACATCAACTCCTAAAGTAACTCGGGCTGCGAGCAGCACTGTGCGGGCCGAGCACTTGCGATTGGGACCTGATGCCGCAGGGGAGGGTGAACAGGGACTGGGCGACAGACTAGTAGATCTGTTCAGATCAAAAACACTTGTTTCTCTCCAGATCGTATAAATATTTCACCTTTGCAACAATCTAAGACATCAAAGGAATGTACAACCACTGACACTGTGACATTAAAGCAAACTGACAAGGAATTATTTGCTTAATGAAACCTTTGAAGCAATATTTCAGGTATTCCCCGATTAACTTGTTTTTGATCATCACAAATACTTAATTCAAATTTCCTTTGTTACTTTTTGAATACAAATCATTTTTGTATCACTACCCTTCTAATGCACAACATGGGTCAAAAATGACCCGTATTCATTTACTGTTATATTTCATGAGGGTTTCTTTGCTATATTTTTGAAATAAATGTATTTTATTATTAATAATATAATATATTTAATGAATATATTCATTAAATGTCTTGTTTTTGATCATCACAAATCATTATTTTCCCTTTTCCTTATTTTATAAACAAATTTAAATTTTGTATTTCTACATCCCTTTTACAAACATGGGTCAAAAACGACCCGTACAGATTGTATTCACTACGGAACACCTGCCATTCATTTCCCACAGCTGCATTTGCACATCTGATGCATGTAAGTCTTATTTTACAATCCATTACCAGTGAGAAAGAGAAATATGTACAATACTAACTAGCTCTTAGCTAGCTAGCTTATTTTATAGTTAGCTAACCATAGTTAGATCAACAAAATAAAACTCAAATTATAACAGTATATACTTAATAGACTGATTGATATGCATTTGAAAATATGCTTTTGATTTTCTTTATCCAGAGTGTTAGTTTGGCTGGTCCCAATCATTTCAGACTTATGGTTGGTCATAAAGATGCTGTATGAAGAACAGGATGAGGAAGATGAGGAGGCAATTCTTGGTCTCAATTCCGAGTCTGAAATCTGTGATGCTGCGGACCTAGATAGTCTAGGTTCTACAGGATCAAGCTGGAGTTGTGGGTGTGTCTTGGAATCCAGCTCTCCTAAATGGAGAAGGCTCCTTTGATGACATAGAAGACTTGTCTTCATCAAAGGAGCCTTCTCCTAAATCAGCGGTCGGCAACCTTTACTATCAAAAGAGCAATTTTGTCCACAGTGCTGCTCGTATCCTTAGTTATATATATATATATATATTTATAAATATACGTGATAGAACTGAAAGCTTCAAGCTAATAAGGGGTCTGGAGCCGCAAAACATATTTGATAACACAGCTTATAAAGTTTTATATATAGTTATACTATATATATATATAAAAACTATAGTTTGTTGCATTTATGAAATTATAGAACGACAATAAAGAAAACTATTTTTACCTGTTACAACAAAGGAAAACACCTAATTCTTATGAAGAGGAGAACAAAGTACACTGGCATGTAGGCCTACTTTGAAATAAATTAAACACAGAACTATGCTTTTCCGCTCATCTCCAGCTGGGTACCTTTCAGCAAATGCTGTGTGCTTGTTCTGGAAATGTCTTTCAACATTACATTTTTTGTTGTTTGCTAATTCCTTGCCACATATTAAGCATACAGGTAAGCCAGCATCGTTGGCAGTGAAAGCAAATTAATCTGTCCACGCATAATTAAACTCTCTATTTTCCTCCGAGACTTTTCTTTTTTGGGATTTATCCATGGTTAGTTTACCGAGGCCGGGGGGTTAGGGTTAGGGTTAGGGGTTAGGGTTAACCCTAACCCGGGGGTCGGAAACTCTAGATTAGCCACCTGCAGGGAAAAGCGCCGGGCCGTAGACGTAATAGGATGTGACGCATATTTTAGTTGACGAAATATTAAAACAAAAAGTGAGAGCAGGTCAGACTGGAGGCGGACACAGAAACTGAAGCTCAGTACAAACCAACTGCAGCTTCTGCTCTGATCAAGAAGCTGCGGCGCTGATCTCTGAGCAGCTGTGACCATAGAAACTCTGTGTTTTCACTATTTCCACTGTTAAGAAGCAGCCGGTAAGTCACTGACCGGCTGCTTCACGTGAACGAGCTCTGATCTCACTGTGTCTCTCTGAGCGAGTGAGTGGGGGCGGAGCCCCGGGGCCTGTGTGTGTGCGCTGTCTGGGAGCGTGCGCACACACACGCGCGCACGCAGGATGTTTGATAATTTGCTCCGCCAGATTAGCTCGCTGATGATACACCACACATTCCCTAATACTACCGCTACACTGCCCCTACAGGTCAAGTGCATATTGCATCTGGCACACGTAGTGTTAATTTAACAGCAAGTATATCTCCGGCCTTACTCTTCACAGGAACTGATAATCACATGGATTTAGTTATTAATCGATGATGTCGGATCATGACTCCGGATCTTTCTGTTCACTTTAATACTAAAGTCCTGACTTTGTGCGTCACATTACGTTACATGTGTCTCATAAACTCTAAAGTGAATCAGACAAACACAAACTATAACGGTCCACTCCATCAAGTGCAGACCACTAGGTGAACATTTAATGTAAATCTAATAAAAGTTGTAAAACGAGGATTACTTCCTGTTGCCAGTAGGTGGCGCTATCACTACATACATATATGCACCGAGTTTCATGAAGACCGGTGAAAGCAGACTGAGGGGCTGCATTTTAGGTGGCGCCAAATTTCAGGGGCATGTCAGGCCTGGTGAAAATGTACGTATTCTGGAGTAATTGGAAATGGGCATGGCAAAATGGCTCAACATCGCCACCTAAAACCTGGCAGTTCTGTCTGGTTTTACCGATCTTCACGAAATTTGGTACACACGTCTATCATTACCAGACAAAAAAAAGTCCCATTAATGCACCAGGAAGTCAGCCATTTTGGATTTCGTGGCCATTATGGCCATTTTACAAGTTGTGTATTGTAACGAACTCCTCCTAGTGCTTTCATCTGATCACCTTCAAAATCAGTAAGTGTGAAATTAAAACTACCTATTTTTTGAGTTTTTGTCACAAGGTGTGACCGTGGCGTGGCGTCATATTTCAACAAGTCGCAATGACACACGAAATTACTCTAACTTCAGTGTAGATTGTTCAATCTCCCTCAAACTACATCTGTGTAACAACACCCCCCCCCCCCCAAGGCATTCATATGGTTTTAAGGGAGACATGTACAAAAATCAGTAGGGACATGTGTCTTTTCATAACAAACAAAAAACTCTCTTGGATCGATATGCTAGACCAAACAGGAAGTCGGCCATTTACATATGTTGTATTTGAAAGAACTTTCATCAGATCAACTTTAAATTCAGTGAGTGTCATCTTAACAACATGGAGATTAAAACGATCTCGTTTTTTTAGTGTACGTCACACGGTGTGACCGTGGTGTAGCGTCAAAGTTTGATGATTCGCCAAAAAAGAGGGATTTATTATAACTCCTCTGTGCATTGTTCAATCTGCCTCAAACCGCTATCACACGATCACAGTCTCGCCCTGAACAGATCCATATGTCAATAATGACTCATCGTCACAGCGCCACATGCTGGCGACAGGAAGTGATATGTTTTATACTTTGATGCTCTGCTGCTGGCTGCTTTACAATATACAGCTCAAATGAGCTCAGACAAGTCATAGGGATATGGTCAGAATTGTGAAATTTCCTCAAACCGTGTAAACATTAAGGTGCGGCGAAGGTTGATCCTTCGCCAAAGGAGACAAAGTTTTCATAACTCCACTGTGCATTGTCCAATCAGCCCCAAAATTCTGTCACATGATCATAGTCCCAGCCTAGACTGATCTATTAGTCTGTATGTAGTGAAAGTAATAGCGCCACCTACTGGTAACAGGAAGTAAGCCACGTTTTACAACTTTAATACGATTTACCTACAATTTTCACCCTGTGGTCTGCACTTGATGGCGTGGACCGTAATGCATGATTAGTGGGCGTGGTTTGGTGTTGCGTGATGGACACAGGAAGTGA